>NW_022884156.1:0-19091 GCF_011952255.1 Bombus vosnesenskii | reverse complement strand
GCATTCCTCCTCCCACTGTTGGTAAAATACTACCCGTCTTTGGGCAAGGCTTGCGAAATCACACGAGTCCCACACAGAGAGGATCGTTAGAATCATCCTCGATTATTAAACTCAGAAGGCAAGAAAATCGTGGTAACAGAATCCATCGTAGTAAATGAATTGAGTTTTGGTTCCAACGGCAAACTATTACAGTGAAATTAACAGAGAAGAAGAAGAAGTCGAACGTAAAAATAAATTTATATATAAACAACGGAAAATCTCACATTCCTAACCGATCCAGCAACGCTAAAATATATATATATCCGGCTAATAAAATATATATAAAGGTAATAATCTAAGCGATTCTACATTCAAATAAAATCCGTTCAACGAGGACAAATAATTTTTAATCCCAGCTTTAATCCTCTCCCGTGCTAGTATTCCTGCACATAGCAGGTTAGCCGAAAAGTGAAATTCGTTTACCAGTTGCATTAAGCATCAGTTAACGCTACCCATTAAACGAAAAAATAATAAAAAATAAAATATTTTGAAATAGTCCTTAGACTATTTCTGGTGGCAGCAACTACCGTATTAATTAGAAATCCAAACCAGTATTACATACACAATAATATCATTTCAATTTATTTTCCTTCAGACTAAATTCAAGCTCAAGAACAAAAAAAAAATTTTTCAGTAAACCTTAAATTTAAAATTTGATCGATGTCAATAAACTAATACGTAACATAACGTATTATGTTATGTAGTATAATGTTACAACGTATCACGTTATACGGAATAACGTTATATTGTGTAACGTTATGACGTATTACATTATATAGTATTACGTTGCATTGTATAACGTTATAACGTAATTCTTTATATAGTGCAATATTACAACGTATTACGCTATGTAGTATAATACTATAACGTATTATGTTATATAGCATAACGTTATATTGAAATAGGTTATATATAATTACGTTATAACGTAATACGACGTATAGTGTAACGTTATGTAGTATAAGATTATAACGTGTCACGTTATATAGTATAACGTTATATTATATAACATAATAGCGTGTTACGTCATGTAGTATTACGTTATAACGAACGTATTATGCTATATAGTGTAACGTTACATTGTATAACGCCATAACATATTGCGTTATAGAGCATATTATTATAACTTATTACGCTATGCAGTATTACGTTATATCGTATTCCGTTATGGACTAGAACGTTATAACTTATTACGTTATATAGTACCACATTATAACGTATTTCGTTATGTAGTACAACATTGTAACTGTCACGTCCCGCGCTCCGCACGCGCCGTAACAAGAACAAGAAAACCATTCTATACAAAACTCGCGAATAAGGATTTGAATGCACAAACGAACACGCGGCACCACGAAACGAAAGGAAGGATTAACAAAACGAGGGCGATTAACGGATCCAACCAATAAACAAAATACATATACACACAATCCTAAATAAACCAGGAAATAAGAATAACTACAAAAGGGGAAAATAATTGAAACGTCAGGAATATATATATATATATATTTCAATCAATCAATTTGGAGAGTTACATATAAGTATAAACATATATGCCGAACATGTAATAACCTAATAAATATTAGAGACAGCGCTTCCAATACTATGCAATAAATACAATATTATCAATTTATGAAATATAAGTATACATGATGTCAAAAACTAATAGTTTAACAAATACATAAAACGTACAATATTGTATTATTAAAGAAATGAGGGTTACATTGTCAGAATTATATATATATGTGTGCAAATTCGATCAAACCGATAATCTAAGATACATACTTAAAACTAGCCTACATTCCGGTAAAAGATAAATAAATAATTGACATTTCATTTCGTATGAATACTACACCGCCAAGAGAAATATGCATGTGAATACGTATGTGTGTGTGTGTGTGTGTGTGTGTGTGTGTGTGTGTGCGCGTGCGCGCGCGCGTATGTTTTATATTATCGAATACTCTATAAAATAAACTACTCAAAACAATAAATAACGCATTATTGCTTCTTGTGGCAATATCGCCGTATTGTTCCTATGAAATTGTCTAATTTCTATCTTCCTGTCGTGCGATATTGCTCAGAGATCATGGCAATGAACAGCACTGTATTACAGACAGTAAGAGACCTACATAAAGTTTGTACGTATTTTACAGCAAATAAATATCTTGTAGAAGTAAATTGATCTTTTCCTTCCTGTTCAGACTACCTCTTGCGCCAACTTCTTTTTATGAAATGTACAATCGGACATGATCAATTTTATAACGAAGCTAATTTACTCGAAGATATAAACTATAATTACTAATATTGTATGCATTGTATAAGCATCTTATTAAAAAATTATTCGAATAAAAATGTTTACTTAAGGAAAGCTTAACTATTATTATTATTTTAACATAACGGAATTAATCCGCTTCATTCTGAATTTCACTATAAAAATATCATAAACACGGGACCTTGAATTTTGCACCCTATTACTATAAATCCACGGATTGACAATGAGAGGAGAAGAGAAAGATATATATAGGGTATGCATTGTTGCCATAACCATCATCATTAACTGACGGTCGACACGCCGCTACTGTTAAGTTGACTCTATCAATTCCCCCAACAGATCTTCTGTATGTGTATTACTGTACGTGTTAAGTGTGTTTGATGTGTAACGTTCGAATGTTTGAAGATGTATACCATATGGATGTTTAAGGATGTCTGATGTTTGAGGGTTGAATAATGTCAACACTTGGTAAAATGAAGAGAGGAGTCTAATGTTTTGAACGTTGTAGAACGTGTGTATTTTACCCGGAAAGTTCAAGTATTTTTTTAGTATGCTCGGAATACATATTGATCGATTGCTTTCAAAAAATTGATATTCTAATGCATGGTACTCTGGTATCGCGAATACTATACGCCCTTTGCGCACCTCTTCACGCTAAAGGTGTAGCATTACCTGCATTGACGCGAAATGTCCGCTTTTTCAGAAGAATCATGGTATTCCTTCAGGTTAAAAATCTTGGCAACTGGTACGTGTTCGTACATTACCCTTCGGAAATATCGAGTTTCTAAAATATCCCTATAAGTAGGGAGGAAGTTCTAAGGAGATAATACTTTAAAAGATTTAAACTCAAAAATAACCTTCCTTCACAATCGCGCTACAAGCTTCGCCGACCGAGACATCGCGTCATTATTTTATGCTTTCCAGACGGAACAAATCATTTCCAAACTATTAACAAACGAATTTCACCACTAGATGTATAGATATCACCGATCGGGAAATTATGTTATAAACTGTCTGTCTTGAATTAAGTCGTTGTTATCGAACGTAAAAAACGAAAGCTATTTAAAAAAAGAATCACAACATGAAACCAGGTCGTCTATCATATAATCCGAAAAACGTTTCCCATAACGTTACAACATCCATAACAAGTCTTTTTTCACTTATTTTTGGTCACGTGATTTTGGAACTGAATTTTGGGTCAAATGACACGTCACGATGTGAGCTCAATCAGCACAAACTTTCGAATGAAACTGGAAATTGGTTTCCCAGATAAAGGAGAATAAAGATACAACATAATTCCTCTTTTATGTACGATATTTAAATGAAAATACGCATATAGAGAAATATCTTGAACCCTATGCTTGGAATAGCGAGAACAATCGATTTAGTGATGTCCTTCGTCTTCGCTAAGACTCTAATTGAGGATGAAAGGATTTTCGATGTAAAATTTCTTACGTAGGAACTTGCTGAAAAATCACAGAATATAAAACTGTTTGAAGGTCGTAATTTCTATCGGACACACGAAAGTAATCTATCTAATGGATCGGAGAAAAACAAAGCTAAGCGACATACCAAGCGACATGCCCTTCCCCTCTTCGATGAGTCGCTTATTTGGTGGCAAATTTCTTCTTCAGCAATATGAATCTTTCGGGCGTTGTTGTTACAACCGAGTGAAATTGGTCTGCCTGCTTTTACCAAATCTGCTTAAAATGATTTTGGGAGCAGAACACGAACGAAAGGAAACGAATATTGAAATTTGGCTATCTACTGAGAGTGACATGTGCTTCTGAAAATATACCTAATAAGACTTTAAGAATGCCATGAGACTGAATACGTGTTTCACGGCTATCGAATCATTATCTTCCAAACTACTAGATAAAAACATACGTACAATTATGATATAGAGAAGACAGCTTCTTTTACCGTACTCTTTCACCTCAGCAATGAACACGAAAACTTATTTTTCATACTCATAGAAATAATTTAATGCTTAAACTTGTAATATTAAAATATTTCTAATACTGTACTCGAAGTCTTACACATTACAGACGTCCAATTGAAAGGCTCGACGTGAGCGAGAACAGAGTGCTGTTCGGCCCAGAAATTTTTAAACTTTTCAACATTATCTTTTACCCTTGACCACGAATTGTCTGTTTATGGATATGTTCAGTTGTCGTATCGATAACTGATATTACTGCATTACCCCACCGAGGTTTAATCCTGTCTATATATATATATATATATATATCGCGGAGAGACGCGGTCGCGAGGAAAACGCGTCAGCGAGAAGCGTAAATTCTCGCTACGATTCGGTGAATCGACGCCGCGAAGTAGTCGTTCCCCTGTTTTGATTAAGATAACAGAGGTGGTTAAATGAATATGATACAGTAGTAAGTTATATTTCACCGTTTATTCCAACAACTTATAACGAAGACAGTTACGCTGATGCGTATGTGCGAGATTAGTGAGTGACTGATCTGTGGGTATGTATACCCGGTGGAAGGATGCTGACCGTTCGAAGGATGTAAAATCAGTACTGTCTTGGAAGACGATGCTGTGACGGAGGAAAGCTAAGGATAGGTGTGTCTGGCGCACGGGACCATCGGATTTGTTGGCGACGATTTTAGTCAGGAGAGTGAGGGAATAGGCTTCGTTCTTAATTGGTTAAACGATGGGTCTTAACCGCCCTCGAGAGGAAGTGGTTAGTGGGAGGAAAGTTGCAGCGTACGTGAGAAAAACTAACTTTCCCTAGTTAAGCCGTGGTGGACAATAGTCTTTGGAAATTCTTCGGAAACAGACGTTTGTTTGGTTTGAAGGACCTTTTCTAGGAAATCTATGAGATTTATGGAAGGTACTTGAAACTATGGAGGATACGCTGCGTGTATCCGAAGACATCTGGTTGCCATATTGCCCGCGGTGTGTGGCCTCGGCTAGGTAGAGTGTTACGCGACGTAACAACTGTGTACTCAATTTATTCCAATTTTAATGTTAATTGTTCTTGAACTAATTCTCGCAACAATATTTAATTCAGTGTAATTTGTCATTGTTGAATAGATTATAGGCTTAAAAGGAAATCATTACAGGGACTATATATTTTAAGACTTACTTTGCAGAACTTTAAAGATTCATATTTCGTATGATAAAAATTCTGAGAGCTAAACAAAATACTGAAGCAAATTATGTTTGTAATGAGAATGTATATTTTTTCCAAACATAATTTTATATATTGGTTCACTATTAATTTAATAAATAATATACAGTGTGACCCCCTATAACGCGGATTAAAAATTGCACCACTGCCTCCGTGTTGATAAATTTACGTTCCTATTGCTTTAAAATGAAATAACATGCATATTAATTTGTCACATTAAAAAAGGACAACATATTTATTTAGTTATAGTTTTCTGCTTGCTTCTTACTGTATACATTTATTACTTCAATACCATTTTTTGTTTGAGTTTGGATTAGATTTAAACCAAACTGCAATTAGTTTTAAGTCATATTTGCTTAAATTTGCCAATACATTTTATGGTAAATATTGGTAAAGGGGAGGCCAGTTTCGATGATCTTGATTTTGGCATAGAGTTTTGATGTGCATTTGTTAGCCGTCGTTCGTTATTTCTTCAAAAATTATTAACAAAAATATATTACTACTATGCGTAACGTATGCACTTACTATGCGTAAATATATGTAACCGTGAACACAGACGTGTCCGTTGGTTTACTATTAATGTAATTACATAATATATATATATATATATATATATATATATATTTACTTATTATTTTGATAACATTTTATGGAAATGATTGCAATCACACATATCGTATTACATCATGTACAATTAGTTGCAATATCATCCATGTTACTTATATTTCAATGCTGTATATACATATTTGAATAAATCTCATTGTTAGTATAACGTTCCATATAATTGAAAAACAATCGGATATCGTATAATCGACGAAACGTTCGAAACAATATTATAAGAACCTAGTTGCAAAAATTGACGACGAACTAGTGCGATATGCGTAGCTCGTAAACTGTCGGTGAATGGTGTGGTAGCTACCGCACACGTAAGTTAACACACACAGCAGCAAACTGCACTAGCTAGGTTGCAATAACCCTCTAGGTTTCCTCCACTGCCATCCATAATTACGCTCTCAACATAGTAACTGCATCTCCAGTGCTCGAGATCGTCGCGTCTATTGTGAATGCACCGGTGCTGCGAAAGTGACGACTGAAAAGCAAACCACACACCGCGCAATCTTGCCAAGATGACAAGTATGACTTAGTATCACCATCATCGTCCTTTCGAAAGTACGCTTGCAAGCTGAACTTGTTACACGATAAACGTAATATGATTATAACTTTTTACTCGTCAGCTATCTTACGCAACATTACGCTGTAACACGTTTCGGATTTCCCTCCTGGACAATTGCACGATTCGTTTCTGTGAGAAAAGTGAAAAGAATCTTAAATTAAGTAACATTAATGTATGCATTATCCAGTGTAGACTATTTTTTATTTTCTTAAAATTTAAACTCTACAGTAAAATTATTTATTATACTACGAGTGAGGAAACTAACATTTTGATTATTCTTCCAATAACCAGAATTTTTAAAATAACAATCGATCTTTCTCGTCGCATCGTCTATGCATTACATTGCTAAAAACTTATAGAATCACATGCAATAACTGTCAAATCTCCATCCTTGACACATAAAAAAAAAATAATATATTTAAGAAATAGTACGCCATTCCCCCCAACGTTCTCCTACGTAAATTTTCATCGCCGATGCAGATTCTACATTATAAAATTCATTCCTCGTCGTCTCTTGGAACAACATTGATCATTTTTATAATGTCCTTTAAAGTTTATACCTGCTCTAATTTTGATGAAGCCGGCATCCATCTTCAGGTATACAGACGAAGTCGGCGAAGTATACACATATTCTCTTTTCCTGAGAAAGTTTATATTGCTTGGTTTAAAGCGCCTAGGATATTTTTGACGAAGTAGGTGGAAGCATAAAATATCAAATAAGAAAATTAGGTTAATTTCTTATTACGTAACGCCTACAAAATTGTTCAAACAAGTTACTTCATAAATGTTAAGTAACACTGATGCGTAATAAACTTGATGCGTAAACCGTTATTTGAAGATGCAGCATAAGTTTCGTAAAAGAGTTATTTGATAAATTCCAGTTTCAAATTATTCTTCGAAAGTATAACAAAATAATAAACACAAAATGTACATAATATAAACAGTACAGGAAAGAAAACAATGGCAGACGGTATTGAGAATTAACATCTTGGAAGATACCTTACATCAGCTGTACTATGTGGAGGTGATAGAAGACGTTTAACCTCTTAGGTAGGGCTGAATTTTGCGCGCAGCTGTTTCTCTCTACGGCAGAGTTTGGCGCGAATTACGTGTAAACGATACGCCACTGCAATATGTGACGGGTAGTGTTCTCTGCGCAAGCACATTGGTATCAAGTTTTTAATAACTAAACTACAATTTTTCTTGAAAATATGATGCATATACTTTAAGTTTCATAATTCACTCTAATAGTTAATAATACAACTGTGTGTGACATATTTTAAAGCACGGTACGACACATAGACCCACGTCACGATTTTCACACTCATAGCGCGATAGTGTTTTCCAAATTGCTCTTCGTTTTCCATTTTGAAGCGACATTTTGAGATTGAAGATTCTAAAAAATTATAAGGATACGGGTCGGCATGTTAAAAAGAGCATCTAATAATGGTATATTTATTTTAACAAAAGCAAAACACTGGCGTATCAAAAACAAAGACTATATATTCTATCTGTATATTGTTAACACTGTTATAAAACATTGCGTGAAGTAAGACAAATGAAAAAGACCATTTTGTTGATACGGTGAGCGAATGAGTCAGTAGAGTGAGCCACTATAGTGGCGCGTCGTAATATAAGATGACATCCGCGAAAGCCACTATAGTTTTTTTTTTTTTTTTTATTTATTTGTTGAAATTACAATCAATTCTCGCGTTGAGATATTTTCTGTAATTTGTTCTGATTGGCGCAGTATCTATTTATTTACAATAAATGGATTGGGGTCGGCATGTTAGAAAAGACGCAACGCTCTATATAATGGATTACTATCTGTTTTACTTGTCCTAGCACTTAACCAACGTGCGTAAACACAATCATGTAGGCGTATTCGTTGAGTAAACACAAAGACTTTATATTCGATGTAACTAGGTATTCTATAGAGTTATACACATGTTATCGTGTAGGATCGTGAACATAGTGTCGTGAAGTAATCTGGATCAAATGCAGGACAAGAGAAAGACCATTGTTGTTGATACGTATGGTCAGTCGATATGGATACGATCAAGATTATTCAGAAAAGAGATTGTTTTCAAGCGTCTAAGTACTATAAAGATGTGCGCGTACATTTTGGATTAATAAACTGTGATTTTGGATGGCCGATCCGCGAGATATTAGCCACTACTAGCTTTTATATGATTTTTTTTTTTTTTATTTTTTCAGTCCTGAAAACTTATCGGAAACAGGACGTTCGGTAATTTGCTTTTGACGAGTACGAGTTTAAGCGCGGTATTGCGTTGACTGAACAATTGTTTTGTATTTGATAACAGGAATAGAAAAATATTTAAAAAAACACCCAATATGTTGAGAATAAACTAGGTTATTATGCACCCAGGCTGTGAGTTTTGTCTGGCTTCGTTTAGTGGTATGGACGTTTGGGTCATAGGTACGCGGCATTTGAAAAGTAACGAGGTTATAGGACGGAACTTTGTTGGATAGCGTGCTGTTGCGTTTCCTCGCGCGCGTGTCTCCGGGGGACTTTGGTCCTTCGAATCATTGGCAGTATTTTTTTTAGTTCCCATGGGGTCGCATTTGTGTTCGAGGGATTCAGTGTGGATGGCGGTGTGGACACGTAGGTCGAATCATTATTCCTCAAAGCTTATGATCTTCAAGTGAAAAGTGCATACCAAGGCACAAGTGTGGACTTCTCGGAAGACTGCCAGTTGCGTGTTGGTTGTGAATGGGCCATTAGGTGTATTGATGATTCTTAACATGCGCTATCACGGGGTGATGATCAGAGGAGAAACAGCCGAGGAGTTGCTGGACGTGTCTTGATGGTTGTTTTTATATGAAGAAGTGGAGAAGCGGGTATTTTATTTGCTCGGCCACGAGGCTTCAATATGTGGATTTACCTTGAGGTGAAGGACTTATGAGTTTAAAAGGTTTTTGCCTCTTGCTGTAACCAGTTGCGGCCCATTGATGTGCAGCGACAGTGAACCAACTATGAATCTGTTGCCCAATTGTCCATTTTGGGCGATGGAGAGTCTGGGAGGGCATATACGCTTGTGGTGATTGAGCCATGACAGTCCTAACTACGTTTGTTGTGGAGGTGCTGGATCGAATTGATACTTGCTTTGATTATTATTCCGGTGCCACCGTGGGCCTTTCCGCTGGGGTGGTGGGTATGGTCCTTTTTGAACCTTTATTTCCAGGTAGCTCTTGCGAGTGAAGTGGGTTTCCGACACGATTTTACGTCGATTTGCTGGTTTTTAAGAAGAGCCGCGTTCAGTTTGTGTTGCGCTAGACCGTTGGCGTTCCTAGTGCTCGCGCCTTGATTGCTTAAGGAGTCGGGGCGTGCCATTTTTCCACGATGAGTGTTAGTAGCGATAGCAAGTGATTTATTTGCTCCGATTGTTTCTCTATTAGTTTTTCAAGCCTTGAGGAGTTGTCTGTGTTTGGTGGGTTGGGGTCACTGTTTTGGGGAAGGTTCCTTTGGCTGTTCGGGTTATTTTGGATGCCTTGTACTGCTTGGGCAAAGGAGGTTGAGGTGGAGATGAATTTGGTAGGACTGTGCGTTTGGTTGGTTGAGGGGGTTGGGGTAGTCGTGAATTTC
Source organism: Bombus vosnesenskii (assembly GCF_011952255.1). Taxonomy (NCBI): domain Eukaryota; kingdom Metazoa; phylum Arthropoda; class Insecta; order Hymenoptera; family Apidae; genus Bombus; species Bombus vosnesenskii. The sequence continues at coordinate 8,851 of NW_022884156.1, read as the reverse complement.
GGCGGGCTGGGTGTTTGGTTGGATACCTCTTTTGCTCTGGGCTTAGGGTACCTGTTCGTGTATAGTGTTTTATATGCTGGGCAGCCTTTGTAGTTGGCAGGGTGGTCCCCTTGGCAGTGGATGCATTTCGCTGGGGTTTCCGGTGATTTGGCGCACTGGTCAGTGGAGTGAGAGCCTGCGCATTTAACGCAGCGGAAAGTATGGTTGCAGTATTTCTGCGTATGACCGTACCTTTGGCACCTTTTGCACTGCACTATTTCTTTTTTCACGAGCGGCGGTTCGATCTTAACTATCGCGTTCATTAGGCGACTGATGTTATATATTTCCTTATTGTTCGGTTTTTGTTTAATGTCTAGGAAGAATAAGGATAACGGGTCTTTCGAGACTCTATGCCTTATATTACTTACGTTGACGACTTCGTGGCCGAGTTTTGAGAGTTCGTATTTTAGTTCGTCTATATCTGCTGAGTGGTGTATGTTTCGTAGGACCACCCGGAAAGGCCTTTCCTGTTTAAGTTGGTAGGTGTGGAAGTTGGCGTTCAGGGTCCTGAGTGTCTTGGTGAGTTTTCTGTAAGCTTCTGGGTTCGTCGGTAGTATTTTCACCTTGTTGTTGCTTATCTTAAGGTTATATTCCTCCTTGCTGGTATCTCTCTCTAGGGACTTGGTCATTGTCTGTATGTCAATGACGTCGTCCACAAAAATTGGTGGGGGAGGGGGGATTCTCTGTGCGTGTTGGTTTGATGGCGGTTCTACGATTTCCATGGCGTCGTTTGAGGATTCCAATACGGCGAACCTGTTGTGTGTGTTTATTTGCGTTGCTGGTTCTATTTTCCTCTTCTTTGTAGTGTTGGCGTCGTTAGTGCGGAAAGTTCTGCTACACTTCTGCCACGGGGGGGGGTAGCTCGGGGTAGCTGCGAGTCTGCTCCGGAGAGCCTGGTCGCGGTTGCTGGGCCATCATCGAGCTAGTTAATTCGGAATGAACAACTAGTCGTGAGGCTGTGAGGCTAGTATTCGTGTTGGGGTTAGGTGCGTGGGATTTTCTTCTCCCTAGGGGGTAAGGGGCACTTAGCTGTGTTCTCTTTCGACGTTTGGGCGACACGTGTTGTTTTCGAACTACGCTGGGCACTAGAGACACGTCTGCACGCTTCGGCACTCCACAGCGAACTGAAAGCCACTATAGTGGCGCATCGTACCTAAGAGATTAACAACGTGCAATTAAAAGATCATGCGTGAAATACTTACGGGCTAACAAATTTGCACGTTTAAAACCTCAAACTAATAACAAATCTGTCTCCTAAAAACAAACTAGATTTCAGTGTAATGGTTGTTCATTCTTTCAACTAATTTTCAAAACTGATCTTACACAAATATTTAAGAACACGATCACATTGAATATGTGTTTATGTGAACTCTTTAAATTACATTCGTGTTCTGGGTACACCTCTGTTGCAAGCACTTTTCCAGCAACCCTACTGTAGTATCGGGAATAAAATATTATTATTATTGATGATTTATTTACAATAAATGGATTGTACACATGTTGATTAAACAGAAGAACGATGGTTCTAGACAACTCAATAGTTAACTCGCAACTCTCGTCACAACAGATCCAACGCTCTTTCTCTCTCTCACGCGGACGACACTCTCACACAACGCTAGCAACACTATATCGACAACGCAACTCGCACTTTCTGACTTCTCGATTCACACTCTCTGACTTCTCCACTGACACTGACTGTCCTAGCATCCCTTTGTCTTTTCTTAGGCCCACCACGCACGTGTTCCGTAAACACTCGTGGCCAAGGTCATGTAGGCCTTTTCTACGAAACTATTCAATTGAAGGACCGACGACACATTGATGGACCCGACGACGCCTCGGCTCTCGCGGCATTGTTTATGGTTTACTCGATATCTCTTTGGCCTTTTTGTGCACGATACTACACTACGGATTAATATTCTATTTTTGTTGTGCTGTATAAGTACATACATACGATAGTACATACAGGGTATACCGAAAATCGTGGTGCAAGCCAAAAGGATGTGATTCCTCGTACAAAAGTAAGTCGAAAATGTAAAATAATAACTTTTGATATTAATCTGGCATCATAAAATTTCTGCATACCAAGAGACGTTATTCCTTTCAGTTTTAAAACGTGTGCCATTTTCTTTGTACGTGTATGAAAGAATGATACAACGTATGGTGACAGTCGTGTAATGCTAAAAATATATTTCTCCTTCCCTGGATACGATCATAGATTATTCAGAAAAGTAAAAAAGATTGGAAAAGCAAAAAAGGGCAACACCACACGGGGTTTTCAAGCGGTCACCCGTCTAAGTACTATTCGCGCCCAGCGTTGCTTAAACTTTCGTGATCGGACGAGAACGAGTGCATTTAATGATGTTTATTTAACCCAAGATACAATTTCAAATACATTTTGGTATTCACAATAAACTGTGAATTTTGGTAATAATGTGTTAAGCAAAGGTACCGATACGCGGCAGTACGACGTAGCCATACTATATTATGTGTCGGCGCTTTACATGTTTTGTGTTTAATACAATTTTCGGGTTTAAGCCACTGGGGAGCGGAGCTTTTATATGATTTTGTTTTTTTTTTTTTATTTTTTCTGTCCTGAAAACTTGGTCGCAAAACAGGACGCTTCGGTAATTTACTTTTGACGAGAACGAGTACATTAAGCGCGGTATGTGCGTTGACTGAAGCAATCGGTTTTGTTATTTGATATTGTCGAATAGAAAAATATTTAAAAAAACACAGAAATATGTACGAGAATAAACGGTATCTTTATACATGCACCCAGATCTGTAAAATTTTGTCTGGCTTGGTTTCCCAGGCAATGGACTGTGAAGTTCCGTCATGTAGGTACGCGTGCACTTGAAAAGTAACGAGAGTCAAATGGACGGAACTTTGTTACGCCTGTCGCTGACGCGTTTTCCTCGCGACCGCGTCTCTCCGCGAACGGTCGTAACATTTGGTCCTTCGAGCCGGATCATCAGTGGCAGTGGATAGTTTTGTCACCCATCCGGTCGAAACATTTGATCCTTCGAGCCGGATTCAGTGACAAATGAAAAGTGTGGACACGTAACCGGTCGAATCATTCGATCCTCAAAGCCGTATGACGCCTCAAGTGAAAAGTGCATACCAGTGCCACCCACTATCATACAGTGCCACGTGAATCCAACATAATCACGCAGCCTCACGCCAACAACTGGAGGGTCGACTTCAGTAAGAACACGTCTTACACATCAAACGAAACACACACGGTGACGAGTAACATTCAAACTCACAACCACAAGGTAAGCTCGCTCATTGCATTTTCTTCTCTAACTGCGATACTTATGGAGAACGCAGAGAAAATTACCTCCTTGCATCGGAGACGAGGCTTTCAAATCGGTCGATTTACCTCTGTATCGAAACGACTCGATGAGTACGAAAAATCTACACAACCGATTAAGGCCCGATTAACGGCCTATATGATACTACTCGACGACGCGTGGAAACAATATCGATTGTTACAAGAGGAATTAGAAGATTTAGGCGAGATAGACGACGCGCGCGTTTCCGAAGTAACCGACACATATGACGATCTTGTAGTCCGAATACACACCCTCATCGATGATACACCAGCATCGTCGTCGAAATCACAAGGCTCCGAGTCGTCTAATGTCGCCGAGCCGACATCAGTTAAACTGCCGGAAATTGACTTGCCTACTTTTGACGGTGCCATCGAAAATTGGCACTCCTTTTACGACTCCTTCTTATCCACTATCGACGAAGCGAGCGACTTACATCCGTGCAGAAATTTCACTACCTACGATCCTCTTTGACCGGAAAGGCCGCGCGAAGTATACAATCGTTAGCCCTCACCGAGTCAAACTATGCAATCGCCGTCGACGTGCTTAAGGAAAAATTCGACTGCCACCGTCAAATCTGCATGCGCCACCTCGACTTGCTTTTCGACTATCCGAAAATAGTTAAAGAGACACCCGAAGCCATAGACGACTTTCTCGAGACGGTCAAGATAAATATCCAAGCGTTAGAGAACCTCGGTGACCGAATCACATCAAACACCGTTCTTCTCAAATTACTTACATGGAAGCTACCCCCAGCCATCATTCGCAAATGGCAATGCACCTTACCAGACAAGAAATTGCCGTCATACACGCACTTAATAGACTTCTTGCAAACACGGACAAACGGCGATAGAACAAGTTCAGCAGTTACCGCGACGAAAAGGGCCTCCGAACCACCCAACCGTCAGCGACCGAGCGCGCCGCGAAGTCATGCATTCACCATGACACTCGAGACGCCGGTATGTCCGGACTGTCGAAGACAACACGAACTACGGAATTGCGACGTCTTCAAAGCGAAATCGCCCAAAGAGCGTCTCGACACTGCCAAACGGGCGTCGCTCTGTACGAATAGTTTAGGCAAGGGACACGCTCTCAATCAATGCTCCGCCGGGTCATGTCGCATCTGTAGACAGCGACACCACACTTACTGACATCAAGAGCATGGTCACAGTAGATTACGGACACGTGTGAGCCGAACACCGAGCGGTCGATCGTCGAGCGACCGGTCATCCAACGGTCGATCTCCGCCTAGTTCACCGACTCCGCGGTCGTCACACCGATCGAGACGGGCATCCGCGTCTCCACGAACGTCTCCCCGAACGTCTCCCCGAACGTCTCCGCGAACATCCCCAAAACGTGTATCTCGGTCATCGCGAACGACGGCATCGGGATCAAATACCTCCCCCAGTCCTAAACAACTAGGGGAACCCTGACGTCCTCAAACGGCTTTGCTAGGGACCGAACCACCGAAAACAGACTCATTGACCTCGCCTCCTTCCGGATCACTCCACCACGATTTGTTAGTCACTGCACAGGTCAACATACTGGACAATAGAACCCAACCGTTCCGCTGTAGAGCTCTGCTAGATACCGGCGCTAGCATGAACTTCATCACCGAGAAACTCGCCAATTCGTTAAGACTCAACCAACGGAAATGTTCGGAACAACCAATCGGAACACTCAACACATTGTCCACGACCTCGAAACGTTACATCACGGCCACGATCACCTCCGTTGACGGCACATACGAACGCACCTGGATTTTTCTCATCATACCGACCATATCGACTTCGATCCCAGATCAACCCGTGAATCGGTCAACGATACAGATACCCAGAAATCTACGACTAGCCGATCCAAGATTCCACAGACCTGCTCCGATCGACGTGCTATTGAGCGCCGGGCCAACACTAGCGTCACTGTGTGTCGGCCAACTTGATATCAGTCAAGCAAACGGGACCGACTTGCGTCTGCAAAAAACGCGGTTCGGATGGGTCATCGGGGGGAGCCCAGCCTCGCAACCACCCGCACACGCATTTCACGCGTCCACGACGGTCTTGCAGGTGGATCTCGCCCGTTTTTGGGAAATCGACGAAGGACCGACCACTGCGCACACTTCAGAAGCGGAACGACAGTGCGAGGAACATTTCCGGAATCACGTTCAACGCACCCACGAAGGGCGATACATGGTCGCTCTCCCCTTCAACGAGACAACTCCCTCGCTTGGATCCTCCAGAGCCATGGTGATGAAGCGACTAACATCTCTCTGCCGTCGGTTCCAACGAGATAAGCGTTTCGAAGCCGACTATCACGCCGTAATACAGGAATACTTGGCATTAGGGCACATGACGAAAGTTACCACGGGCCACTGCACGGACGATGGATATTTTCTGCCACATCATGGCGTGATCAAGGAATCCAGCCAAACCACAAAACTCCGAGTCGTGTTTGACGGATCGGCCCCAGCCACCACCGGAGTTTCATTAAACGACGTACTTCATACGGGACCGAAACTACAAGATGATTTATTTTTCATCCTTCTAAGATTTCAATCTCATCAATACGTCATTACAGGCGATGTCGAAAAAATGTATCGCCAATTTCCTGTGCGCCCGGAGGATCGGAAATTTCAACAAATTTTGTGGCGCAATGCTGATGGAGAAGTCGACACTTATCAACTCAACACAGTGACATTCGGGCTCTCAGCGGCCCCGTATCTAGCCATCTGCTGCCTCAGGCAACTGGCGGACGACGAGGGGCATCGATATCCACGAGCTTACAGCGAGACTTTTACGTCGACGATGTTCTCACAGGAGTCGATACAAGGGTCGAAGCACGATCATTGAGAACGGAGCTCACAGAACTGCTCAAGCTAGCCGGCTTAAACATTCGGAAATGGGCATCGAACGACCGGGAACTGCTACGAGGACTTCCCGAGAAGGACATAAACGATAAGCTGCTACTAGGCGAATCGCAAACCTTCAAGACACTGGGTGTTGTTTGGAATTCCTTCGACGATTCGATCCTATACTCCGTCAAAATCGATAATGCCGACTCTCGAATTACGAAGAGAACAATCAGCTCCGAAATGGCCAAGATCTACGACCCTCTCGGATTGCTGGCACCAGTAATTGTTCGAGCTAAGATGTTGCTCCAGCGACTCTGGATGCTAAAAATTGATTGGGACGAATCCTTACCGGCTGACGTGCACACGGAATGGAGCAAATATTACGCACAGCTGCCATTATTGAATAACGTGGAGTTTCCACGCAAAAGGATAATCAATCCCGCAGCGGAAATTGAGTTACACGGGTTCTGTGACGCCAGCGACAGGGCATATGGAGCATGCGTTTACCTTCGCACCATCACCCTGGATGGTCATGTCTGTACGCGTCTCCTCACTGCGAAGTCGAAGGTAGCTTCGCTCAAATCACTAACCATTCCAAGGCTGGAACTGAGTGGAGCACTCCTTCTCGCGTCACTAGCCACCACGGTCCTCCAAGCCTTGCCAAGCAACATTGCTCGGACCGTTTATTGGACTGACTCCACAGTCGTTCTACATTGGATCAACACGTCACCCCACACGCTAAAAACCTTCGTCGCTAACCGTGTGACAGAAATTCAACGGAAGACTCACGCCTCAGATTGGCGTCACATCCCCACTACCGATAACCCGGCAGATCTCATATCTCGAGGCCAACTACCCGAAGACTTCCTGAAAACAATCATTTGGCAACATGGACCAGAGTGGCTTCAACAACCTGAAGAATACTGGCCAACGTGGAACCCAGTACCGTTAAACGAAACACCGGAGCAGAAAAGGGCAACCTGTCTGTCCGCGACTCCGGCGGACCACAGCATACTGGGGAGATTCTTCTCTTGGCCCAAGCTTATAAGAATTGCCGCTCGGTGCCTTCGATGGAGACAAATCCGGGATCGAGGCAAACCTCTGACCATGCACGAGTTGGCCAATGCACACAGCAGATTAATCAAACTATTGCAAGCTTATTTTTCAGACGAAATCCGTGCTCTCCAGACAGACAGAAATTCGGCAGTGAAAGGGAAACTCCAAAGACTGAATCCATTTCTGGACAAGGACGGGATGCCTTTCAACCAGAAGCACCCAATAATTCTACCCAAATCCTCAGTTACCGCGCTCATAATCGAGCATGAACACCTCCTAAATCTCCACACCAGAACTCAAGCTACCTTATACGCCCTAAGGAGATCTTATTGGCCTATCGACGGCCGCAGTCAAGTTTGGAGCACGCTGAAGAAGTGCGTCCGTTGCTGCAGAGCCAACCCCCCTCCAGTGGATTACATAATGGGCGACCTTCCAGCTGCACGAATAACAGAGTCTCGGCCATTAACCAACGTCGGAATCGACTACTGCGGACCGTTTTACATCAAGGAACGAAAGGATCGCAACCGACGCAAAATCAAGGTATACGTAGCAATCTTTGTGTGTCTTGCAGTCAAAGCAGTCCACCTCGAGTTGGTCAGCGATCTCACCAGCGAGGCCTTCATTGCCGCTCTGTGAAGATTCATCGCTCGCCGCGGATTCTGTGTGACAATCTACTCCGACAACGGTACCAACTTCGTTGGTGCCAACAACGAATTACGAGAGCTCCGAAATCTCCTGCAATCCGACGATCACAAGGCACAGGTCCAGTCCTTTTTAGCCGATCGACGGATCGAATGGCACTTCATCCCTCCCAACTCTCCTCACTTCGGTGGGTTGTGGGAGGCTGCAGTGAAGTCTTTCAAACGACATCTCAGACGTGTCGTCGGTAACGAGCTCTTGACCTTCGAAAACCTTAACACCCTCATCATCGAAATCGAGTCTATGCTCAACTCCCGTCCGCTGACGCCAATATCTTCAGACCCAAACGATCTCCTCGTTCTCACTCCCGGTCATTTCCTCATCGGAGATTCACTAACAAGTTTCCGAGAACGAGATTTCAGGGACACGCCATCCAACCGTCTCTCCTGCTGGCAGCATATTCAGAAACTCAAACAACATTTCTGGCGCCGGTGGCATCGAGAGTATCCCAACGAGCTACACATCCGGAACAAATGGAGCAAGGGCAGTCACGATATACGAGAAGGCATCATCGTCCCCCCGATGCAATAGCCATTGGGCAGAATCATCAAGGCTCAACCCGGCGCGGACGGCATCATACGCACGGCTATCGTTCGAACAGCAACGAGCACCCTGGATCGGAACATCACCCTCGAACGGAGCATCAAGCGGATGGTACCACTACCGAGCAGAACGACTCCAGACGACTCCGAACCAATCAACAGCCCGAAGTCTGATAAGAGATCCACCGGACAACAGCACACCATATCACTTGATCGGTGCCCTCTCAACGGGGGGAGGATGTTACGTCGCGTAACACTCTACCTAGCCGAGGCCACACACCGCGGGCAATGTGGCAACCAGATGTCTTCGGATACTCGCAGCGTAGCCTCCATAG
>NW_022884155.1:0-22838 GCF_011952255.1 Bombus vosnesenskii | reverse complement strand
TCTATTCAAAGAAAATGATTATATGATATGCTTAAAGGCATATAAATTGGTATCTATAGAACGCACATAAAGCAGGAAAGATCATAAAAGTAGAAAATACGGAAAAGATTGCGGTAATCGGTTTATTTACGCGGAATCGTCTATAGATGTCATCGGGCACCTTGGTGCCATTGATTCGCTCGAATTTACCAAGGATTTTAATGGCCCTGTCTATCTGACCTTGGCTGACCAGCCATCGAGCGCTTTCCGGTATCAACCATGGCGTACCTACGGCTAGAACAAGAGGAACTGAGGTGACAATACAGGTCATCCTCCGGTCGGCCAAATAATAGGCGATCCAGGGTAGAATGCAAGTTGCAAATGTGAAGAATATTGCGATCGACATATTCGCCACGAATGTCCTCCACTTTGGTCCAACGTATTCTAATACTGGAATAAAAAACATAATATTTAGAAGAATCATCTGTGAAAGAAATATTCTGTGAATAAAGAATGGAACAATATATTAGGTTGTCGCAGAAATTTCTTTCGTCTCGTAAGGAGATAATAGACGCATACTATTTCTTGTTTTATATTATTTTATTGAATTATATTCATTGGGACAAAATAGATCATACGTAATTCAATAAAATAATATAAAACGAAAGAAACTTTTGGGGCAACTTAACGCAATATGAAGAAGAAAAATTTGAGTTACAAATATATAAAAAGTAGATATACAATATATAGATTAATTTAACAAACGTGTTTAGTTCTAAGATTAAATCGTGTTTAGATCTAATAACAAGGACTTTAATAATTTCCCGATGATTGTTCAAGCCCATTTAAATTTCCGTAAGTGTTTCGATACTTATCGACAAGAATACGTTTCTATTTACGAATTATACAGGGTGGTTGGTAACTGGTGGTACACGCGGAAAGGGGATGATTCTACGTGAAAAAAGAAGTCGAAAATATAGAATAAAAATGTTTCGTTTGAGGCTTTGTTTTCGAGAAAATCGACTTTGAATTTTTGCTCGGTACGCGTGCACTTTATCACGTCTCGTTATAACGGATCTCACTGTAGATCGTTGTCTCAATTGACGTTATTTTTAAAATTTTTTAAATTTTAAAATTTTTAAATTTTAAAATTTTTAAATTTTTAAATTTTTAAATTTTTAAATTTTTAAATTTTTAAATTTTTAAATTTTTAAATTTTTAAATTTTTAAATTTTTAAATTTTAAAATTTTTAAATTTTTATTCTATATTTTCGACTTCTTTTTTCGCGTAGAATCACCCCCTTTCCGCTTGTACCACCAATTACCAATCACCCTGTATTTCTTAAAGATACAAAAGGTAGAATCACGCGTAACTAGCAATATCATAAATTAACTGTGAATAAACGGATCGTTAGAGTCAAAGGATCATTTACATAATTCAAACACGAGCGTGTGTTACCTTGTTAAGCTATTTATGGTAAATATTGAAAGATCGATAAGCCTGAGATACATATTTATGTCGAAACGAACATTCTCTACGGAAAGTCGAGTCTAATTCGATGAAAACAATTGACTTCCTGAACGAACATATCGATATATATCCACAGTGCAATGACAAGTAAATATTACTCTATTTTCGTACAAGAAAACAGATTAAAACGATGAGAACTTATCTTGAACAATTGAACTGACCTTCGCGATGAATGAATCTCGCAATTTCACGAATACGTAGACGAAATTAATGTCTGGTGCGTATACGTCCAATAAATTAGAAACGCAAGGTTGTAACTCTTTAATCGCATAACAGGACAAGATGCAATAAACACGTGGAAATATATCATAGTGAACAACGTCTATTTGTAGTTGCCGCAAAATAGGGAGTACTTGCTCTTAATGAAGCAACCGTGTTAGCCACTTAATAGTGGCTTGCTTCTAATCCGGAATCACCTTCAATTAGTTGCAACTAGTGGCTTCCTGATAATTACCGCTCAGTGGTTGTTTCTTTTTTTTTTTTTTTTTTGCTTTATTATAATTGCGATGCTCGAACCATGTTTACCATGGAACTCGCTTCCTTATTTAAGATCACTTTGTACCATTGATTTTTACTTTTCATGCTTCATAATGAACCAATTTATAATTCATAATAAACCAAAATGACGAACGTTCGTTTAAATCACGAGTTTCAGATATTTCTATTCTCTAAAATTACCTGAATTAATTTTTATTAAATAAAATAGCTATAGGATAATTCCACAAATCAGATATTTTGAGCAGATATCTCGGAATTTCCTGTTTAATTCGCCGTAAATTTTCCCAATACGCTCTGGACCTCCTACATATATATAACGTGTCTATACATAACTGTTAATTCATCATTTTCTCGTAATCCTAACAAACAATGCTTAAAAACTTTAACTACATTTTGGATTATTATCTCGCACGAATAAATTTTAAGCTATTAATCGCTTTCCTGAAAATCTGGATTGGTTATCAGCTTCGGTACGAGACCATCGAGTAACTCCGGTACGCATGAATGGAAATAATCTCCCAGTTATATCCAAATGTTTAATAATTTTCTACATAGAAATTTAATGAAAAATAAGAATAGAAGAACCTCGCATTACAAAAATCAACTTCCATGAAATCTAAATATTATTTATGCTGTCTGTAATTTTCAACATCTTCTTTCGCAAATCATCATCACCATCATCATCATCACCATTGCGACAGCCATTCTAAAATATATGTATCATTAATTTAATAGAAAATAAGAGTAGAAGAACCTCACGTTATAAAAATCAATATTCATAAAACCAACAAAATATCGTTTTTTAAATATATGTATCATTCAGTTTGTATTGCCTTTACAACGCGTAGATAGGACGAGGAGATCTCTTCTGAAGACGAGATATTATTCTCATAGAAAGGATACAGAAAGGAGAAGAAGACGTAAAGAAGCTTCTCTGGGACCACTCGTTTCATCACTTCGCCTCTCAAGGTTTACTGCCTTTAACATTACATTATTCGCGCAGAAAAAGTATTCGCTTTTCTCCCAGCTGTTTCCGTCACCCTGTAATTTCATATCGTGTTACCGTTCGATCAAAAGCGACAACTCATTTATTGTAAACGAAGATTCCGTGCGGCACAGTTAGCAAAGATAAATTACAGACGATCGTATTAATAATAATAATCTGACCGATATCTCGCAATGCGACCAATCGATAAACGCGAGCACCGTCCAACGCAAGGACGTTGTTAACGTTTCGAAACTGATTAACGTTCGTTCTCTTCTTTCTTTTCTTTCGTTTCTTCCTTCTCGCCTGTTGGCTCGTAAAAGTATCTTAGCATTTATAGACATTTTTTATTTATTTATATTTATTATATATGATGGTATCATAATTAGTACAACAAAGTATTATTACGTTTCTGTTATATATTCATGAATATATTGGAATTTCATTAGGATCGTAATAAAATCATATAATAATTATATCGAATATGACGTCAGAATTATAAATACGGTTATTATAATGCAGAGTTTCAATTAAGTAAATTTAAAAATCTATATACAAGATACAAAATTATTTAGCGTAATTACATATTTCACAGTAATTACAAAAATATTTAATTATAAAAATAGTCAAACATTTATTATATTAATAAATCCCGATATTTGATAACCATTTATTACATGTTTAAGATAACTATTTATGCTGTATATTTGTACTAAATAAATGTTTGCATTAAATATCTCGTAACTTCTATGTGCATCTTCAGAAATGCTTCAAACTTTACCAATATAATCATTACAATGCTAATGAAATTTCAGAATGTTTTATATAACACATATTCTACATACATATAAATTTTCTGTGGCAAATATGTAAATGCTTTTATAAACTACTAGGTTTATACGCTTTGCAGTCTCATATTTTCCTCCCACTGTTAGCATTATCTGCAGTTTGTATGTGAGTTGTATGAAGTTGATCGAATTCTACGCTTTCAACGAGCTGGTCGAGTGAGGTTCTGCTTGAATAAGTTATAAATCCTGGCAGGAAGAAAGGCACGTGTTATTGATATCGACTGGTTAGCTGGAATGTTGAATAGGAATTTAAAGAACCAACTCAAACTTTATCGATAATAAAATATGGAAAATATGACTGCAAATAATACGTGAAAAATAATGGAAATATTCTATAGGATATTTGAATGTTTATTAGAGAATTTTAATAATAATATGGAACATAAAGAAGAAAGAAATTCGATGATACTAAATAATGATGATACTGAAAATTTCAGTGATTTTTATTAATATAAAATTAACATTAATATAAATAAAAACAAAATCTACTATAAATGATATAGACGAACTTTTTAACTAAATATCGTTAGAAAGAAAAGTGACACAAGTATACATACGAAACAATACAAAAAATCCGCATCTATCTAGAGAAATTTGTTATGAATTTCAAAGTCTGTATAAATACGTATACTAATACATAAAGCTTCTAAAGCTCTAAAGTTTTAATGTTTAAAAAAAAGTACAAAAATATTTCTATTAAAATATATATGATATTTTCCACGGTATTTTCTACGCAGTTTCTACAATTAAGGATTTCCTCGTTCCCATCGATTTTTCTCTAGTTGTGAGACCCTCGGATAATCACGTCCCTTTTATTTTATCTTCGCTACGCTCGATTATAAATACGGAACTGAATATAGAATTATTTGCAAATCAATGAATCCGATGATGTAATTTGTTACGCGCTCGAAACGAATTAGTATCACTTATCTTAGTTTCAATCAATACCTCACTTTCTCAAGTCATTGATTAAAATACGATTTACCCTCGTACAGATCGAGCCTTCTTTCTCAATATTTCCGTCGAATATTCGTGATCAATCGTTTAATCGACCTTGATAATTAGAATAGAAATAAGAAAATTCGAACGCCAAATCATTAACGAACCAGCCACTTGCTCACGAATCTCGTCAACTTGGCCTTGTTTTGTCGAACAAATTGTAAATTTTTCCAACCTCGGCTTGAGTCATCGATTCAGGGTTAATGCACGCCACCTGAGTTTCTTTGGTCTCGATTTTCACAATTGGAATGCTGTCTGCAGGACAAACTTGCTATTCGATCAAGAAAACTCGTTTCAATGACTCGTCTGATGAACTTTCAATCAGCGTTCTTACGTTTCAACAGAGTCTCTTCAAAAGTTTCAATCAGGGTCTTAACGCTGTACTTTCAGAGTATAAAATATCTTTCAAGACAGAGACTAGTCTAGATTTTCTCTTCAGTATATTGATATTAGAACAATAACTGGAAAATATATTTCTACAGTATTATAATTGAAATTTTTTCATGTAGAGTTATAATAAAATTTTGTATTATAAATTGCCTGTATTATGGATATCAGACAATGAATTCAGCATGAATTATATTGATCTTATATTAAACAATTTATTAGAATTTTCAATGGAATATTTAAAATGTTACTTGATTGTTTTATATTATTATGTGATATTTTTACGAATTTTAAATAAGTTTGCTAGAAGAAGATGTTCATTTTAATTAAAACCATATACATGTATGTATGTATATATATACATAGATTTATAGTTGTGGAAGCGTTCGTGTAGAACCATTCATTCGTTACCTTCGCTTTCCGTTGGGAAGTGAAAATTTATGAAAACCCTGGTATGCTATAGTTGTCCAGAAATGAAAAGCAATTTTGAACAACTAATCCTTTGTAAGCAGAATATTGTCTCGTTAAAAGAGAAAACAAAATTAATACATAACTGATCGCGAAAACATAATTGATCGCGAGTATAGAGGGAAAATATTAGTATAGAAAATGATTGCGAACTAACTACCTTTAAATATTATAAATATTCAATGGTATATATAAATCCAAATATCTTAAAGTTTCATATTTTTATCTTGCATGAAATTCTTATAAAACAGGAAAATTAATTTTTCTCTGTCTCTCTCCCTCTCTTTGATATAAACGCCGCAGTTAAAAAATAAATATGTATGACCTCATGTATATTCATATGTATTTAAGCATCTTTCTTCGTAACTTTGAATGGTTTTCAATTTCATTTAAATTGTTGCATGGCAACGTGAGTTCTGTTGCAAAATTCATATACTTGTAGAAACGTCAGTCGTAAATCACGCATAACAACAGTTTTACAGTATGTTGTAGAGATTACTTTGTTATTTAAACTTAGAGATCTTCCTGCTTACAGTAATTACAAAAAGTAACTGTACACCATCGTATTTAGAACAGCATTTATATATATACCAATTAATTAAGACTAAGTCTTAAGATAAGACTGATTAAAATATTAGCTTTCGTATCATTTGTAATACTTTCATACATGCTTATAAATAATTAATGCTATCAAAATGAAACGTAAAAACTGATTTAAAAAAAAAGGAAGAGAGACGCTTCATTGGGAAATAAGGATACATACGTACAAGTACTTTTTGTAGCCACTGTGTGGCTTTCAAACTCAATTCCAGGGCAAAAAAGAAATTATTGAAAAACGGTTACCTAATATGTACATCATAGTGAAGCAATTATCAAAGGCGAATCCAACGAAAAAACGACACAAAGTGAACTGCCAGAAGCTACCCGTGAACGCAGTAGCCACCCCAGCGAGAAATCCCATTAAATTAACTCCGAGCAAAGCTGGTATTCTTCCATATTGATCAGCAACCCATCCAAAAATTAATCCTCCGAAGATAGCGCCGATGAAGAAGATACTTTGAGCTATGGTTGGCAATGTATCATACTGACAAACCCATCCCAGCTGCAACAGAAAACTACAGTCGAATGATTTACTTCTGATCACGATCAGCATCACGGAAATCTTATAGCAATTTCAACGCCTCGATTAAACGAATTTTCGATCAAAGTTTCGAAATTCCTAATGATCTGTCCTTTTTTCTTTGCCTTTGAGGAAAAAAGAAGGAGAAGCTTAAGACCCTGCGCGTTCTCGCGTCCTTCTTCTGGATGCTTCCTACCCCTCGATGAATAATTCTCCTCCTGACGAGCGACGCAAAGTTCATGGAAATCCACTGGAGCAAAAGGTCTTGCAATTTATGTCGAACAAATCTGCGTGTTCGCGCTGTTGCTCGTTATAACGTTTTATTAAAGTTTCTTTTCAATCCGATATTTTCATTTTCAGTTTTATCGCAACCTAGTTTTATCAGCTTTCATAATTCGAAATTTTTTATCCTTTTTTTCTTTAAGTATTTTTATAAATATTTATTCGATTGTATTTTATTTGGCAATGTAACGCTTGAATTTAGAATGTACTCTGTAATTTCACTACATGCACTAATTATTACTGCAATATGTACTAGTAATTCTGTTACGTACTATAATTTTCCTCTGTGGAAATCGACATTGTTAATTTTCCCACTTCTGAACTATCGATCTTTCCGCAAACGTTTATTCGACCCTTTTCATCGTTCTTCTTTCTTTCCAAAAATTGTACACTACGCTTATTTTTTATCGAAATAGATCATGCAAATAATCGAATACGACATACACAGTATAAAGGGATTGATTGATAGGAACAGATAAAATATTCAAAAAGCAGGAAATTACAAGTCGAACATTTTCTGTCACCTCGGATGCCACAGACGCATAAGGGACGGTGGTATAATTAAATTCCCATCCTTGTTGGCAATCTTTCGTTGGTCACGATGGGTCCGGTACGTGGCTTCCATTTAGCAAAATTTCCGTGTAATTTACATCGTACATGCTGCATCTCGAGTAACCTTCGCGGTTGACTGGTATCGCCAGCGACAGCCTGAAACGAAGGAGAAGATAACGTAGATTGGTTCACGGTCTTCGATGCCGATGGACGTTCCGACAAGCGAGTAATTAACGTTCTATTTGAAACTCGACAAAAAACATTGGGAATCTCGAGTATTTGTTGAGCTAATAATATTGATTGTTAAAGTCGAGTCTGATAAAACGTATTTGATTGGAATTTCATTTAAAGCGAAGAAAGTTATTTTCAATTGTAGCTGGATGTACGTTAATTGCTGTTCTCCTGTCTTTACAAATTACTCATTCCTTTGTTTCATCAGCCTTTTCGATTATTATTGTCTCGTACTATTATTGTCGAGTATTGTCTCGTGGTTATTATCTCAACGCTTTTATCGTGTCAATTTATTGCGTTGTGTTCATACGGGTTTGTAGAATATATAATAAACAATGCAATGAGAAATGAAAAGGAGAAAATTTTGAAGAATTATTAAATTAGGTAAATTGAAGGGAAAGAAGTTCTGTGAAGGAACTGGATTGGATCTAAACAGATAATAAAGAAAGATGATCCAAGATTTGCGACCTCCGACGTATGTCGAAAACACTTACTCATTAATAACGAATGTCATTAAGATAATTCAGTGACGGTAATTGCGTCGGTTATTCTGATGAATGTTACATAACGAGATAGGAAGTCGATGTCATGATGACTGGCGCTGTCTGAATCAAATCAACCCTATTCACAACCAGATAATACCGTCAAACGATGTTTACATTATTATAATATGAAATCCAATTTGAAGGCTTCGTGAATTTCTATTATCTTTCAATGAAATTATGAAATAATGGCGCAATTTAATGATAAAGATTATTATTATTTCATTAGGCTTGCTGTATAATTTGCTAGATTGTCTTCAACCAGATAAATATATCAATAATTTTGGCAATGGCTATCATCACATACTTTATCGAAAGAGAGAACATTGGTTCTCTTTGATTTTCGATCGTTGAATCGTCGAAAGAAAACTTCGCAGCTCAGAGAAAGTTCTCCTACAAACACGTACATAGCATAAAAATCGGTAACACGCGGAAGTTCTACAGGAAAAAAATTAAAAAGACTTGCTGAGCAAGGCAAGAACTTTCCAATAGAAGGTGAGCATAATAATAAATAACACTTGTACGGATGCTTGCGGAAGAGTCGTTGACTATATTAAACTAATACTAATTATGAAACAATGTAACAGTAACGGTACTAGTCGTAATTAACATACATCGTTAACATTATCGTGATATCGAAATTTCTTCCCACAAGATCACCGATTAATTGCATCGATTTGCGAAATTCTTAGTGTTCGATGATTATCATAGTCGAGGAAAGGTATTTACAAGATATTAACATCCGCATCTAATCACATCTCGTAGCATCGCGACTTATCACGCGTATCGCCTAACCTTTACATGAATATTGAACGAACGAACACTTCGAACGCATTATGCAAGTGTACGTTACGTTTTTCATTCGCTGGTAAAAGCTTTCAAAAACGAGTTAATGAGCGAATGATACGTGGCATGCGCGAAAGAAACGAATGCTTGCCCATAGAATAGCTGAAAATGATTCGAAAAGTATACTAGCAAAATAACAATAGATTCAGATGATAACTGACCAGTCGACCAGGATTAGTCACAGCCTTTTAACAATTCTATCGATTTTTTGCTACTATTATACTTATTTACTCCAAAGCTAAGATCCTACCTAGGCTAAACTAAACGTTAACTATGACTCACAGTTGGAAAATGCACTTATCTTATACGTAATCATTTATCAATTACTGAGTTCGTTAAGTTCTATTTTTGTTTGCTGAAAGGAAAAAATCTTCCATTAATTAATCATCGCTATATCGTTGTTTGCTATTGTCTTTCGTCCGATCGACAATCATTTACCCATTCCATCGTTGTAGAACTCTTCATTTCTGGTTCCCATAATCTGGTATTTAATATCATCGAATTTATTTCGAAGCACGTGCACGTGCCAAAAAATTAGGTCACGGAAGCTTTATGCATTTCTGTGAAATCTGAAAGGGCAAAATTGCAAAGTACACGTGTGACACGTGGAAATATATAAAACATCGGAAAGTAGCACGCTTTGTAACGTTTAATCGAGGTAAAACAATTTTTTATCCAGCTTCTAGTTTTTTCTTTCGCTTCCTTTATATTCTGAAAAATATGCGTAAAAATCCGCAGGCTACGTATTATGACGTAAACGGAATGGAACGAATCAATAATAGAATAAATTAAATAATATTAATATTAGAATATTAAATAATATTAATATTAAAATATTAAATAATATTAATATTAAAATATTAAATAATATTAATATTAAAATATTAAATAATATTAATATTAAAATATTAAACAATATTAATATTAAAATAAAAATTATAATAATAATAATGGATAATAGAAGAAATTAAGGACAATGGAACACATATTCGATTTATACTAAATATCCGCGGCTGTCCTGATATTTATTGCCAGTCGCGTACATACGTTCAAGTTATAATTTCTAATACCATTAGAAAGTTAGGAGAATTTTAATCGAGAACGAGCTCTATACCCTTTGAACGTAATTTGTTCGTCACTTCTCTGCACGCGGTAAACACTAACGAGCAGCTCTTAAACAAAAGTATTTGTACGTTATGGTCAACAACGGGGTGACTAGTTATTAGCGCGTTCTCCTGTTTCATTAAAATTTTAATTGCATCAACGTAGTACGTTCTATGGTCGACGTCTTAACATAATTGTACGGATCGAATGTCTTTACGTAAAACTGTCCCGTGCATGTTGACGATTCGCGGCCAATCAACGATATCAGGCCGAATGTTGCGTGCTCAACGCTATTTTTTCGCGTTCACGCCCTCATTGTTTGCGCGAAGGTTCAACGCGTTCGCGCGGCGTACGCGATAATACGCGCTCCGGGAATTTTATCCAAGGAGCATTGTGCGAGCGCAACACGTTGCGACACCACATCCTTTGCCTTTCTCGAAACGTCTTAATAACGAATTATGGTGCAATCGAACCATGCGCGTATAGCAAAAAGCAATCGTTTCTAGCCGTTCACTTTGAACACCGCGAAGGTTAATTTGGCAACTACATATATATCCATGTATTGTGTTTCTAACGATTGCCAAATGCTATTTTCATGCATATAGTGATGCCATCCTTTTGTTACGAAGGATTAGCATCAGAGAAATTTTCGGCTTATTACGCATATTGAAAATGTAACGTAAGATTCATCTTTTTTTTCAGCAAATATGCAGAGATACGCACAGGTGCGTTTGGGTATTAGAGCACCTACTGGTTACATTTATTGGAACGCTCTAGCGGATTTTACGCTGTAAAACATACGACGTGAATGAAAGTTCGGATTTATAATAAAATAAGCAGAAGATACATTGGGAAAAAGGATCTCAGCAAGATGATAGTATTAGGACAGCGTTAGGAAACGGTAGGCCAAGAAAAGCCGGTCGAAAGATGATTCGTAGAACTAAAGGAAAGTGTTGAGATATTGATCCGTTTCATGGCGCCGATGCGAGCGAAAAGCGAACTAAAAATTGCGCGTTTAAGCACTAAAATGTCTATATACTATCACGAAACTACGAAATATTACTAATCTTCTATTTACAACAAAGCTCGTAAGTCTCGTGACCAATTTACACGAAAAAAGATCGAGTTAGGGACACGATAACGCGTTAATGAAACTTCTAATCCCTAAATCTCTAGAGAGAAATCCTTAAAAGCTGTAGATCCTTAATAAACAATTTACCGATTACGACGATAAGTCCCCTGATGCTTGTAACCAATTTTACACAGAAAACGGATCACCAAAGTTGCAAGACTTTCGAGTTGGAGGGAATGACGCGTTAACGAGAGCGTCGCGACGTATAATGTTTACAAAGTTTGCGTGGAAATTAACACGATCAGAAATAAGCTGGATCGTTGTCACCGTTTACGATCGTGTTTCCGAGATGAAAGAAACAGCTACTATTATGCAATCGATCGTTTCGAACTAGTAAACGGCGTAGCGAAATAAAACTCGGTGTAAGTCTTAACATACGTTCACTAGCAGGAACGTGTTTTATTGAAACTTTTACGACTCGCTACTGGCTGCTCCAGCCGTTGCATTATTTGAATAACATCGAAGGTTGTTGACCTAGCAACCGAACGAAGGTGCGATCCAATTGGATGTGGATGTAATTAGACCTTGAAATACCTTTCGTCATCGAGCATTTCCAATTCCCCGCCAAGTGTCCTCCATTTTTGCGCTTAGTCTTTACGCTCGATATCGTCGCGATTTGCAAGCACTCGCTAGCAACAGAATGTGCGATCGTCGTCGCGCGTCGCCGTTTCGACAGAATTAACGTCGTTGGAATCTCACAACGATTGAGAAACCGCATATTTACTTCGCGCGAAAACCACGATGAACGAGTTATGTCTCGTTCGGGCTAATTTCTTTGAAGTAGTCAATGTGTCGATTTTTAATTTATACTTCAAATATGTAATATCGGAAAATAAGGATAGAAATTTTTTTCCGATTACTTACGATTTATTAATATTAAATTGAATATACAAATATAAATTGGTCAGAGAACGATATTTATTTAACGGAAACTAAATGCAATACTCGTATCTATATCAAATAACTTTACAGTTATTTGATCACTCTCGTCACAACGAATCTAACACACACACTCTCTCTCTCTCTCTCTAACAACTCTATCAATTCTCACGACTCTACTCTTCGACGACTCAATTAGCTCTGATCTTCGCCACGCTTCGAACCCTTAGGAGTAGATCGACCAGGTTTGCACGCTCTGTTCAACCTGGCAACCAGCACAGATCTCGCACCGGATATAGGCAGATTCATCTGTCGAGCTTAGTCCTCAGCTCCTCCAGCGTCAAATCCTCTTCACCCGACAATCGTTCGTCGTTCTACGATATTACAGTATATATAGAGTAAGAATATATATAGAGTATATATAAGCACCAAAAATACATCCTAAGACGTGTATGCGATCTATGCTGTATGGGACGTGTTATAAATGGTTTCCGCCACTCAACCGCATTTGGATTTGTGAACACGATCGAACAATTGACACGAATTATTAATTCCCGTCTCTACTCTAGTAACGATTTGCTTTGGAACGAGGTCGAATCGTTCTGATTCCGCGCATGCTTAACAAATAATTACAGAGGACATCAATTACTTGGATGGTGTTCGCCATTTCAACGTAGCATCGATGACATCCGGTAATTGGACTCAAAGTGATTTGCTTAAACCGATTAATTTGATCAAACCAACCAATTACTTTAATTAATGCAAACTGTACTCGAGATTCGCGCATCTTGTGTATACACACCGGGTCAGACAAAAGTTTTCATTCATCCCAGTAGAACTTTCGTAGTCCTTGAGGACGAGTGTCGCTTCTCGTGCATCTAAAGTTTCGTTCAAATTAGCCGATTTATTTGAATTCGATCGACTGGAAACCTCTTTGTCACTGTGAATTTGTTACTTAATTGATACTCTTATACGCCTTTGTCCTTTAAGCTCTTACATCCATTTTTAATTAGTCAAGTCGTTTGACTTTTCACAAGTATTTTGAAACTATTTTACTAGCGCGAATCTACTTTTTTTACTTGAGATTATCTGCTATTTTTATTGAAATGTATATGTACGTATATACACTTTTGAATTTTAGCCTTCTATTATTCTTATATCCTTTAAACGTCATTTCAAGCTTCAAGCGACTTTAACTCAAATAGCTCGATTTCAAGTTCTAACGTATACTGTAAAGCACACTTGCGAAGTGAAACAGTAAACACGATATGAAAACTCTCTCCCCAGTAAGAAATCGAATATCCAATTTCAATCGTGCTTCATCGATGAAGCATCAATGCTACGTAGAAGCATCGTGGCAGCCGCAATGCGGATCCGTTGCGGATCCGAACAAAAATTTCCTGGCACGATCGTTTTCGTAACGCTATTAGCCGTTTCAGTATCAGGGATGTTTTAAAAATCCGTATCGGATTGTCGAAACATACCGTTCAACGCGTTCACGCTTCACTTTATCAGCTATATCAGAAACGTTACACTAAAGAGTCAAAAGGTTGCCAAATATTCGTGCTTTACCTTTTGTTTGTGTGACGTTCTGTAATTGGTTTTCCAATTCAAGAGGTAATTTATACATTAGTTTTTTCTTTATTTGGTTTACGATTATTTGAAAGAAAAGTAATTACGAGAGGAAACTCTGATAGACTAGTGACAAGCTACGTTCGGAACCGAGCGCGTTGTGAATTGACAATCGTAACCAAACATCGCGACACAGTTCACCACACTACGCGTACAGCATGATCACGCTGAGTGGCGTTGAAACGGTTAACGTAACTGCGCGTACGACCGTCGAATGGCAAAGATATTCAAGCTGAGAATCGTCTTCAGATGCTATAGACGACAACAGTACTGACTTTCAAGGAGAAACCATTCGACATGGTCTTATGCTTGTGCCGGGACCTGCGGTTTGCAGTCTCTGCATCTGCTATCATTCGAAGCCGAAGTGGTGCCAGGTGATCTCATGCAAACCACCCGTAGTGAGTATATGCTCATTACTTAAACACTTAACACAACCAGAGAGAAACTAAAGCACACCGTTCACGCTTGCACGCTGGTCGTTAAAGCACATGCTACGCGAATAGGGTACACAGCGATTCATCTAACTTGCCTTGAATTACTTTTACAAAGAGAAACATGGACAGGAATAATTTTTTGTTACGAGTCGTTTAATTTATTCGTTCGTTAGAACGATTGGTCTGACAAATTCAAAGTCTTGTTCCGTATAAATATTTTTAAACAAGCACGTCATAATCTTTGTATATTTTTTTATCGCAACGAAACTGTTCAGAGAAATGTTGAAATTATTAATTACAAAAGAAGACATTTACGTTGTAAAAATGTTAGCGAAAACATTTGTGAAAAAGTTACTTTGTTATAAATTCTAGAAAAAGAAATATTGAAAATCACGCCCCATTTATTCAGTTGCACGTATGAAAAGTATTTTGCATTCGCGCAAAAAAATCCCTTAAGGATACATATTTTATAATAATTGGAGTGTCAAAGTTATTACGCGGATTGGCGTACACGTGCCTTTTAATGAAACTAGGTTATTCATTTGTTATTCGTTCCTAACTTTCAACTTTATGATTTTTGCGGAATAAAATTTTATATTAATAATTATTTTATATTAATAATATATTAATAATATATAATTAATTTTATATTAATAATATATTAATAAAATTTATATTATAAATGATTCATTTTGAATTTAATAAAATTAAAGTTACAGCAGTGCAATTTAACAAAGAACAAATAATCATTTGTACTTTATTAAAATGTTCTTTTAGCGTCTCGTTTTAATATTTCTCTAATAATATTCTGTTAACCGTTATATTTAAATGAAGGTTTTCAAAGCAGAGACGTACTTTAACGTAGGAAATGGACGTACATTTATAATGAGAATTCAGAAGCAAAAATATTTCATACGAAAATAAATATTCCCCATGTGTAAATAGCTACGTTATGACTTTTATATGTATCTAACGTTTTTCCATGCAAGGTAACGTATATTTGCTTCTTCGCTTCTTCGCTTCTGAGTAGTAAAACCTGGCATTCATGCGGCTGATAGGTAGTTACGCGCTGACAACGAAAAACATAAAATGAATAAAAAGCATGAGCCATCCTATAAAAAAAATAAAGCTGCTTTTATCTTTCATTACATATTCGTCAGAATATTGTTAATAAATATTTAAGTTCAGATTTCAGCTTAAATAAATGCATAGGATTGGACATTTATTTATATATGTATCTGTGAACGCTTTTTGACATAAAATTTTTATAACGATTAAAATGACATATTCCGATATTAAATTAATTTGATGAGAATAAAAACTGAATTTTTTAAACGAGATTTTGTATGAAGTTACATTTATTGGGAAAAATTCATTCTTTTATAATATGATAAAACGAGACTCATAGTCTGTATAAATCATTTCATGGAATATTATGTGTATGTACATGTGTTCTACGCTTTTATTATAAAAATGCTAAATGAACATAACGATCAAATGCATCGACAAATGCATTGAACATATCGATAGTTATTTTGAAAAATTGATTATCTTTTATTTGTTTCGAACTACAAATTGATTGAGACATTCGTGTTTGCTAAATTGCGAATTTAACGCAATGAAGTCGTCCGAATCCCTTGCGAGCATGTAAATATAGCGTCGAATTAACAGGTCAATTACTTGAGGTTGGAACTGAAAGAAAGAGAAAGATGGAGGAGGTCTTGCCTTTGAATGCTGGACACTTCTAAAGCCCACAGTTCGCTGAAATTGCCAGAGAATTCAATTAAATGGCAAATTAAACCATTGAACTGAATCTGTTTCCAATCGTGAGCTTGGAGGTTCTACCCTTTGAATTTTTAAACCAGTCACCCTTCTTTTGTACGTATGGTAACGAATATAATTCATAAACTAATGAAGTGTGTAATTCAATTGAAAGCTCTTTTCACTGAATTCAGTTTAGACTAAGAAAAATGATATAATAACGAAATTATCAATTTACAATTTATAGAGCGTATACTTTATTCGAAAGTGAAGTTTATTACTGCAAATATTAGTTGGCTATTTATAGCCTGTTTGAAAAGGTGATTTAATTTCGATTGATTTTCGATAAGTTTTTGTTGGTTTACTCAGGTTAATTAATCTCCAATAAAATAGAAATACCAATCCGGTAGTATAATTGCTTTCTTGCTTATTACTTTTTTACTAATTAGCGATGCACGATTCCAGACCAGTAAATATTTTTCCATCGGGAGAAGTCAGGTTGAGAGATGCAAGATTAATACGCTCGTTCTGTCAGTTATCCCAGTGTCTGTTACGCGATAGAAAATGAACGAACTGAATAATAAATGCATTATCGGCATGAAGATTGCTTGATGTAAGCCACCGCTTTTTTTCTATCCTTCCGATACCATTTCTCTTTTTTTTTTGCGAAACACTTTGCTAGTCGTGAGAAGCAGCAATTCCCTTCTGCGAATCAATTACGGTTCACGAGAAATTGTATTATAGCCCGGAACGTATTCAAATTATCTTCAATTATTCTCGGCTGTTTCCATTTCCATTCGTCTCTTACGTAAGTACTCGTTTGATGTACGTATATAGTGAGACAATAATCGTTAACACCTTTAATGTCTTCAGTATTATAGAATAAGACGCGAAAATACGTTGAAACCTGACTTTTAGATTCGCGAGACTCTATAAGGCTTCGAAAGTCTCTTGTTTCAGGCCGAATAAAAAATTGTAGATGAAGAATTACATTGCGAGGTCTGTTAAGGAAAATTTTAAATCGTATCGTTGTAATAGGATTATTTCAGCGAGGGAAATTACGTGTTGCGTGCGAAGCCACGAGCTTTCTTTCAGGCTAATATACATAATTGTCCTATCGAACTTTCCATCTAAACCGTTGCGCTCACACGTGGATTTTGCATTTCAATTTTCTTACTTACAGTCCAGTCCAGTGAGACCAAGTTAAATTTTTCAGCCCTCCGAGGTAGAATATGTTTTATAGAGAGACGTACAACGCCATGAAGGGGAGACAGATCAATAAATTGGGTTATCTTTAAATTACTGACAATCATTTCATCGACGCGGTTTCACCGACACCGAGTCCCCCGGCAACGTCTGTCAAAGCTTATTTACCGATACACTGAAATCAACCACAATCATTTTACCGACGTCTTCCTTTGCTGACAGTTATTATACTCGCCGCCATATGTTATCGTTGATTATACATCTTTATTTACAAATTCGTTCCTGTGTATAACGAAACAAAGGAAGAAACGAAAATGATACGTTTCATGACGCATTGTTAAATTATTAATTAACGAGAGTTACATATCTACATGAATGCTTTGAAATGTCAGTTATAATTCATGAAAATGGATACAAGCCATTTTACTATACATAAATAGAATTATAAAGACATGTTACGTACTAATGCTTTTACGAAATATATTTCTGTATACGTTTGACGTTTCTGTATTATTCCTTATGTGCTTTCTGCTCTTGTGTTTAGCTCGTCGGAAGTAAAAATACGTTAAGCGAATCAGCTAATCTATTCGAGCGTTTCAATGGCTCAGTCTTCTTTTATGCAACTACCAAAAGAGAAGATAAGTCTTTGGTTATACAACATTTCATAACGTCCAAAGTAACGGGGCACTAATTAGTTGAAACTTTAAGACAGACCAGATATCAGTCATCGTCCGTAAATACATTTATTACGATCGTTTAAAGTTTAAAGAAACACCGTTATAAAGTCGTAATACGAGACAAAGCGATTCAGAACTCGAATTCATTTGTTGGAACGACGCCATGGGCAAAAGTAGATAATGGAAAACTTTCTTCCAAAGACCATTTGATAGCGCCGACGTAATCAAGAGTGTGACGATATTGCCAGAGACGTTTCTGCAAATAGAAGACTAACTTATTTACGAATTGCCGTAACACGATTGCCGCTGGTAGTATGGTTAGTAATCGCTTTATTGAATTTTCGCTTGATGTGACATCGTCGAGAGTTTCTAGCGAAATTCTTCTCCCTGTAAAACTATGTTTCTACAGCAATGGCTGTAATTTTCGAGTTACCGTTTGCGAAGAAATCTTTTTCTTTGTTACGTGTAATAGATTATTTTTAAGTTTTAAATTACATTGGTAACCTTCTATAATTTATTACTCGAAGGTGGTAATTTTTTCTTAAATAGTTTGTTTTTCCTATAATTATTTTACTACAGAATCCTCAAAAACATGATGTATGTATATGTCGGATCACGATTCGAATTTTGGGCGCGCGACGACTCTTCATGTGGACTAGCCATCGTTTCACAAAGCCGAGATTTTATTTACAAGTATATACAGGTCTATCACTAAGCTTAACAAATAATAGGTACAACTAATAATAAGTCTAACAAACACTAAGCCTAATGAATAATACGATCTATGAATAATTAAATTAAATAACACTATTAGCAATGTTTGAGTTCAAACGAATCCACGCTCACCGGGATAACTCCTTACTAAGCGAAACTAACTTAGACGCAAATGCGATCGTCGAAAATGCTCGATGTATCACTCTCCAAGGCAATCGCAAGAATGCCAGCCTCGTGGAGATTTTTCTCCTTGTACGATTGCATTTTGTTTTCTATACCCGTTTGGAAGCATCGAGGAGGTTCCAAACGCTGTTGCTAGGCACACTCGTTGGAAGCATCGAGAAAGTTCCAAACGCCGTTGCTAGGCAGTTTCTGCCTGGAGTTTTGATTACTAATACAATGTATGTCCCATTGCATCGGCACCTCAGAGGCAACATCACACGTGGCTAGGCCCGCTCTCGAGGCCGCATGCCGCCACAACCACATTTCTCGGAAAACACATACAACCACTCCAGGCCTCCGTTAGATAAAACATCCATCCCGTGACCGTGGCTACGTTCAGCGACCGATTATCACCTCGAACCCAATCTCGCTTATTACAAATCTTAAGCAATTACAACTATAATAAAATCTAGGCTAAGGTACTAGAGGATGTTCCCAAAATTTCCAAGGAAAGGCTTCGGCTTTCCTTTCATCTCCGACACGGCCATCCTGACTATCACACGTCCTCGGGTGTACCTTCGTCAACAAAACAAAAGGAAACAGGATTAGTATCATTGTGATTAGCATTCAAAGTGCCAGTTGCATTCTGCGTGCTTTCAGTCGGGTCGTAATGACATGACGGACCATTCTCGATTTCACACCCAAATGGGTCTCATCCTTCGAATCGCACATACTCTCAAAGTTCGTTACATAACCAGCTTCGTAACACGATCGCTGTCAACACTAAACCGCCTCCAGCCTCGTGACAAGGTCACTGTCGGTACTAGACCAGCTCCAGCTTCGTGACATCGTCGCTGTCGGTACTAGACCAGCTCCAAATCCGTGACATTGTCGCTGTCGGTACTAGACCAGCTCCAACCTCGTGACATTGTCGCTGTCGGTACTAAACCGGTTCCCAGCTTCGTGACATCGTCACTTCCAGTGCCTGACCGCACTGAACTCCATCCCATGGCCGCACCTGGGCTCATATAATTCTACGATCCTCTGGGATCGGGGTACTCACATCGCCATGGTCACTGTTCTCGTCATCACAACAGACATCCAACTCCGCAGGAATGCAACTATCCGGCATTTTCCTTAACCTGTCATGACTGCACTTGTATGACCTTTTCCCATCCAGTGTTTTCAAGGTATATCGGTCTCCTTCCAGGACCTCCGATATTACAAACGGACCCCTGAATTTTGGATCTAATTTTGTCTGGTTCCTTTCTTCATTTTGGCGTAGTACCAAATACCGGGATTAAACCTAACTACTTTAGCTTTGGTTTTATCGAATCTCTCTTTGTCATACCTAGCACTAGTTTCCATCTCTTTTATTGCCTGTTGTCTTACACTGGAGATATCTATTTCTTTTTCCTCGATGTTATCAGGTAGTAATAAGTCATACGGTCTTGCTGCTCTACCAATCAATAACTCTAAAGGACTCGATTTGGTTACGCGGTTGATGGTGCAATTCAAAGCCAATTGCATCTCCCCGATCGCGTCTTGCCATGAACGCCCGGTCGTTTCTACCGTTGTGAACATATTTTTTAACGTGCTCATAACACGTCCTACTTGCCCATTGGCCCTACTTGCACCGGTCGCGATCAAATGAACTTTGATTTGTTTGCTTGCACAGAATTCTTGAAATTCCCGGCCCGTGAAACATCTACCCTGATCTGCTATTACCCGACAGGGACTACCGAACAAAAACACGGCGGACTTAAGTGCCTTGATAACGCTAAGCGAATCCAATTTGCGTGTGTGATGTAAGTGCACGAATTTCGTAAAGGCATCGATCAAGACGACGACATACTCTTTGGGTCATTCTTGCCACTCAGCTTGCCCGTTATGTCCATGTGCACCGTATGCCACGGTATGCCGGTCTTAGGTATAGGATGCAGTTCAGCCTGTATTTTACCTGAACTAGCCTTCGAAACTCTACAAGCATGGCAGTTCTCGACAAATTTGCGAACGTACTTCGCCATTCCCTCGAACCAATAATACTCATAGAGCTTCTCGAGCGTTTTATCCCATCCTAAGTGCATAATTGACTGATGCACATGGTTGATGACGGACCATCTAAAACCTCTCGGAACAATGGGTAAGCAAAGGGTTCTGCCCTTTCGTTGTATTTTACGGTAAAGTGTACCGGATCGTAGTTCGTAGGTATTCGCGATATCTTCCGCGAGCTCTTCGTTCTGTAATTTATTAACGATTTCGGAGATTTGCGGATCGCGACGTTGTTCCGCTAATAGCCAATCTTCGGAGATCTCGGCCAGATTACTCTCTTTCTCTGCGACCTTGTCTATCGTACGGCGATTCAAGTCTACGGGGTTTCGCGAAAAGAAATCTACGTGGGCCATTCGTTTACCCTCTCGATACATGATGTCAAAATCGAATGTTTGCAAATAAGCCCACCACCTATAAACCCGGTCGTTTAAGTTTACTTTGTTGCTGGAGGCTTTCAAAGAATTACAGTCGGTAACTACTAAGAATTTCCGTCCATGTAAGTAGTGTCGGAAATGCTTGACGGCGCTTACTACTGCTAGTGTCTCCAGTTCGTACGAATGATAGCTAGATTCCGCGGGACTGGTCCTTTTACTATAATATTCGATGACTCTGTTTTCCTTTTCGACTTTGTGCATTAAAATAGCTCCATACCCCTCCGAACTAGCGTCGGTATGTAGCTCTATGGGACGATTGGGATCAAATATCATTAACACCGGCGCGTCGGTCAGAACGGAAATTATCTGTGCCTGTCCGTCCAAGTTATGTGCTTGTTACTAGAAGTGAGTGCGTACAAGGGTTTCGTCACTTGTGAAAATTTAGGAATAAATTTTCGGAAGTAAGAGGCCAAACCTATGAACTGCCTAAGCTGTGTGACGGTCGACGGTGCAGGTAAAGAATTCAAAGCTTGTATTTTTCCCGGGTTTGGACGAACTTCTCCGTTACGAATTACGTATCCCAAGTAGAGTACCGATGTCTTTAAAAAGGAGCATTTCGAAAAGTTAAAGGAGAATCCGGCTTTCACGAGGGTATCTAATACGGTGCTCACCCTTTCTAGAGCTTGGTCTACTGAGTCGGCAATAATTAGGACGTCGTCCAAATAAACAACGACATACGAATAAGCGAGGTCGCCTAAGGCCTTGAAAATGGCTCTCTGGAAAACGGCTGGTGCATTTTTCAACCCAAACGGCATCGTCACGTATTCGTATTGACCGTCGGGGGTAACGAACGCAGTATATTCCGTCGAGTAATTAATTCGTCTATTCTCTCGCGTACTATTCTTCGCTCTTCCTCGCTAAGTCTGTAAGGACTTCTTTGCACGGTGACATTAGGATCGATTAACCGTATTTCTAGCTGGCCCGTGCTTACGCGGGCACGTGGGAAGCCCGTAATAAACGAATCCTTAAATTTTTCGAGAGTAGAAATTAACCGACTTTTATCGTTACCGATCACGTCAGTATCGGCCGCGTTAATATCGATCTCGTCTTCGGGGGTTTTACTACAGGTGTTGACCACCTTTGTTCTACAAATATCGACGCTATTTCGTGTAATGTATACGTCGAAACCCTGGCTTAAAATCTCGCGACCAACCATGATATCGTAATTCAGATAAGTATCGGCAAGAACATGGAAGGTTATCTCCAATGTAAGACCGTTTATGCATACCGTGGACAAGATCTGGGACGTACTCTTAACACGGGTGTTTCCTATTCCTCGCATTACTACTAGCTCAGTCGTCCTCTTACCGGAGAATTTCGAGGCAGCCGACTCTCTAATTAATGAGCACTCGGCTCCGGAATCGAAGTAAAATGGGAACGACT
>NW_022884154.1:0-31445 GCF_011952255.1 Bombus vosnesenskii | reverse complement strand
TCCTGACCTCCATCTCCCTTTCTTTAGAAAGCCGGCATTTCATCGCCTTTGTGCAGAAATCATAAAACCTATCCCAAAACCGCTCCTCCGCGGCCATCTTCTCAACGGCCCGGTTCTCCAATTTAAAGTCTTCACCGATCGCGACCTCCCACTCCGTTCTCTCCTCCGTCCATCTAGGGCACCAAAAGAGCACATGTTCGGCGTCATCCAGCACCGCACCACAATCCCAACAACTGGTGTGCGACTCTTTGCCGATCCTATGACGGTACCAGTTAAAGATACCGTGTTACGTAAGGATCTGCATCTGTATGGTAGTTGATCTTCCTCTTTCTTTTGTAGAAGATCAGCGGATCTTCTACCAGTCTCGTAGTTCAATTGTGGGGGTTGTGAAACGCCCACTCCAATCTCCACCTGTCCTCTGCCTCCGTCTCCAAATCCTTCATTTCTTCTTGCCCAACATGTGCCATTTCTTCAGGGCTCTCGTTGATCCGCCTCTTCACTCCATACTGCTTCCCCCGCAACCATGCCTTGATGTAAATCGGCATGCTACCGGTAAGCACACACAGACCCCCATGTGACACCGTACGGTAGGCGGTAGACATACGGATCAACGCCGCCCTTTATGCCCTTCTCATGATCGTCCTATTTGTTTCTCTTCCCAGGGAGGAGGCCCATAGCGGTGCGCCATATAGAACCACAGACTCCCAGATACCGTAATACAGTCTCCTGACTAAATCGTTGGGCCCGCCGACGTCTGGGAGTAGGCTTCGTATGGCGCCCAAGAACCGTTCCGCTTTATCACAAACTGCTTTGAGGTGGGGGAGAATCCCCTAGCACTGTCCAACACTACCCCTAAGTACTTCACAACACGGCTAGTGGAAATCTCGCCCCCATCCCCCACGTCTTTAATAAACCAGGTGTTTTTTTCGCTATTACCTGGAACATTTGACTTTTCTCTGCTGATATTTTCATGCCCCGACCTCTCCAGGTATTTCTGAAGCTCGTCTATCTGGCTTTGTGCCGCCCGCGTATTTTCACCAAGCAAGACGATATCGTCTGCGAAGGCCAACACAGAGACTTTGTTCCCTTCATTTATATTAATGCCTCCGATATTCTTTTCGATTACTGCAAGCAGCGGTTCGAGACACAAGTAAAATAGCAGCGGTCATAAAGGATCACCCTGCTTGACTCCTCTGAGAACTTCTACCTCGACCTCTATATTATTATTCGCTTTGATCGTAGTGTTACATCCTTTGTACATTTCATTTATAATTTCAATTATGGGGGTCGGAACGCCTTTTCTCGCCAGACATGGTTTTATAGCTGAATGGGGTATAGTATCGAAGGCCTTAGAGATGTCCAATATTGTGAAAATTCCCCTTCGATTTCCTTTACTATAATTTAAGGCTGCGCTCATTAGGTCAATATTGATTTTACATCCACTTTCGGATGTAAATCCTTTGTGCCTTTGTTGAGAATTGTGGATCTTTGAAGCCGAAATAATGTTATAGGAACATTAAATGTATATTGACAGTTATTACTAAAATAATGATATATTTATTACATGAACGATTCTATATATATTTATCGATTCACACTTGCACGCGTCTCAGAACCTTCTACACCCGACTCTTCATCGACGACTCTTAACCGACTGACTGCTAACATTCCTTTGTTTCGAGACGCTGCGCACACACACATACTTCCACACACTGATATATACATATAAGTATTTCTACTACGCACTTAACTCAGTCCAGCACAGAAAATTACACATCTCTCAACACACCTCCTTAATTTTTTGTGCTGCATATTTATAGTGGGTCTCGTTGTAACTGTTTTGAAATCGACTTAAATAATTTACACTATAGCTAACGTCTAATCTTGTCCCAGTACTAATATATAACAAAGCTCCTATGCGATTTCTATATCTTATATCGTCTAAAGCTGATTGTGCGGGTTCTAAACTTAAGTTTTGTTCCATTGGTGTAAAATATAATTTACTGTTTTCTATATTATAATGTTTCGCTAATGACTCTATATAACTACTTTGATCCAGTTTCATCTCACACTTCTTATTATCGTATTCAATGTTTATTCCCAAGTAAGTCTTTACTTCACCCAAGTCCTTCATCAAAAATTTGTTTGACAATTTTTTTTTAATTTCATCGATTTTTCTTATGTTTTTTCCACATATTAATAAGTCGTCTACGAATAGAATTAAATATATAACATCATCGCTCTCATACTTCATATACAGACAATAATCACTCTTACTTCTTTGAAATCCTAATTTTTTCATATATTCGTCGAAACATTCATACCAAGCTCTTGAACTTTCACGCAATCCATATAACGCTTTTGATAATTTCCATACTTTCCCGCTTTTATCGTCGTAACCTATAGGTTGTTTTACAAATACTTCCGATTTTATAGTTCCGTTTAAGAAAGCTGTTTCTACATCCATTTGCATAATCGTCAAACCATATTGACAACAATAAGATAGTAATAACTTCAACGTTTGCATTTTTGCTACTGGAGAGTATAAATCTTTCAGTACTTCTTTTTGTTGGAAGCCTCGAACAACTAGTCGCGCTTTCTTACGATTGTCAGATTTATTCGTATATATCCATTTCAAGTCTAATACTTTTTTGTCTTTTGGTTTTTCTACTAATTGCCAGGTCTTATTTTTCATTAAACTATTCATTTCTCGATCCATTGCTTCTTTACATGAACCGCTGTCATCTCCACTTAAAGCTTCTTCATAGGTTTCATAGGACTGCGTGCACTAACTATATTCACATAAATGAAATATGAGCTCGTTTGACCATATCTTTGCGGTTTCTTTCTTTCCCGTCCTGACCTTCTCAAATTACTTTCTGTGTCCTCAAGTTTTTCTTCTGATTCGTTACTTAAATTTCTCTCCTTTTTTATTGCAACCTGCTCGACCTTTTCGTTTACATCCGAATGTTCGTCAAAACCCTTTTCTGTCTCATTGCCTGGTCCATCTTCTCCTCGAAATCCTACTAAATTATCATCTTCACCTATAAATTCTACGTGTCTTGCAATTACAATTTTATTATTAACTAGTATCCTATATCCATTGTTTTCATAACCTACAAGTATCCCAGTGTCTGCTTCTTTTGTCCCATTTCGAATTTCTTTTAACTTCGGGTATTCTTACGAAAACTCTACTTCCGTACAATCTTAAATTATTTATATTCGGTTTCCTTTTAAAAAAATATTTCAAATGGTGTTTTATTTTCATATGTGTTCGTAATGGTCCTATTTTTTAAGTACGCCGCGGCTCTAACTATTTCCGGCCAATATTTAATATTCAGCTTTGAATCATGTAATAAGCATCTAGCGGAATTCATGATTGTTCTATTGTAGAGCTCAGCTGTTCCATTTAACTCGTGAACATAAGGTGGGCATGGTTCGACGACAATTCCCTTTTCCCTAGTTAGATTGTACATGCTTTTGTTCATATATTCTTTTCCATTATCGTATCTTAATCTCTTTATCTTTTTACCAGTAAGATTTTCGACTTTGTTTATGTAATCAAGGAAGCAATTGTAAACTTCACCTTTTGATTTCAAAGTATAAATCAATGCACACTTACTGTAGTCATCTATAAATGTCAAGAAATATTTGGATCCATCAAACCCGGTATTATTATGAGGTCCATTTAAATCGGTATGTACTAATTCTAAAATCTCGCGTGCTCTTCTACGGTTATTTGGGAAGGGTACATTTCTACATTTTTAGCATGAGATTCTTGCCTTTCAATGTAACTACTTATCTTATATAAACCATGATCTTTGAATGCTATCCCTATCAACTTCCTGTATTTGTTATATATCTTTAAAGTATTTCCTGCTGAGACTATCTTATTTTCATTCGTTACTCTCGCATAGCTAATTAAGTTATTATCCATTTCTTTCACGTAAAATACATTAGACATTGTAATTTTAATCCTCCTTTTGTTTACTTCAAAGTAAGTTAAAATTTTTCCGACTTTTGTTCCTTTCAGACTTCTATCGTCTCCTAACTTCACATTTATCGGGTTTTTTAAATTTTCGTACTCAACAAAATAAGAGTCATTATATATAATGTGATCTGAACATCCACTATCCAATATCCACTCTATTTTTCGCGTATCGCTAGTACATACCGTAATTTCATTTTTATTATTTTCGCGCTCTACTCTCGTTAGGAAAGATCCAATTTCTTGGTCGTCGTAGCCCTCGTTGTGGGAATAATTTGCGTCGTGTTGACTTGCCTCGTAGTAGCGTTGTTGCCGGCCTCTGCTTTGTCCTCGTTGGCCAAATCCTCGTTGGCCGTATCCTCGTCTTCTTTGGCCAAAACTTCGTCCGCCGCGACCCCTCTTCTACTGCGGCTGATACGCACCTCCTTGCTGTTGCGTTCTTCCATTGTTTGCGCCATTGTTTCCGCCTCTATACGTGTTTGTGCAATTTTTTGCCATGTGACCGTACTTTCCACAGCCATAGCACTTTATGTCCTTTTTTTTCGGCTGTAAATACATTTGACTTTGTTCTATCACTTTCTTTCTTGCTACGCGTTTCTCACATTATAATTTTATTTTTCAAAAATTCACAAGTCCGATCACTTTCTTTCACTGAGTCGATTAAGTCACCAACATAGCTCAATGATCCTGGTAGTGCTTTCAGCATGTAGTCGAGTTTTTCACGTTCGCTTACATTTGCATCGGCACTCTTTAATTCATTGATAGTTTTTTCAAATTCCGTGAAAAATGAATTTGATTCTTCAAAGTCTTTCAACCTCATCATGTCTAGTCTACTTCTTATACACATTTGCACTGCTGTTGATTCCTTCATATACATCTCATCAAACTTTTGCATTATTTTTAAAGCAGTGTCTTGATCACCAACAAATTCTAATTGCTCATTCGTTATACTACTATAGATGTAGTTCATCGCCCATTGATTCTTTTCATCCCACTTATCTTGCGCATCCGTGTCCATTTTCCCTCGTGTAGCCGGTTCATAACATTTTTTACACTTTAGATACATTAATATTCTTTTCTTCCACATTCTGTAATCGCGTCCATCGAATATTTGAACCTTAATTTCGTCGTCCTTTGGCATCTTGATTCGTTTTCTATATTCACACCTTTTTTTTTTTTCAAAAAATAATTCTCTTTATTATCTTTTTATTTGTTCTACCAATAGCCTTTTTATCTCTTCAGAACTTATTTCCAATTTTTTATTCCTTTTTATAAATCGACTTTTATACATTCACTCCCGGTTACACGTGGTTCCATAACCTTAAATCTCGGCAACCACGATCTTCTACCATGTTGAGAATTGTGGATATTTGAAGCCGAAATAATGTTATAGGAACATTAAATTTATATTGACAGTTATTACTAAAATAATGATATATTTATTACATGGACGATTCTATATATATTTATCGATACACTTGCACGCGTCTCAGCACCTTCTGCACCCGACTCTTCATCGACGACTATTAACCGACTGACTGTTTACATTCCTTTGTTTCGAGACGCTGCGCACACACACATACTTCCACACACTGATATATACATATAAGTATTTCTACTACTTAACTCAGTCCAGCACAGAAAATTACACACATCTCAACAGCCTTATATTTTGATCTATACCCCGTCTTAGCCGCCCATCGAGGATTGATGAGAAAATGCGGCCTAGAATTGGGCCGATCGTAATTGGTCGCCAGTTCTCGACCATATTTCCATCTTTATTAGCCTTCCATGCGGTCGGAAAATAGGAACTATACCATAATATATTTGTCGGAGCTGAAAGAACACCGGAGCCTTTGGAATTTTGGATAATCCCGCAACATTGTAACCTAGAGTCTACTATAGCTGTAAGTGAACAATTGTAGTTATTCAATCCGATTGTAATTGTTCGAGAGTTGTGATAATGAGCTTTGGCTCGAGGCGACAGTCAGTCACCGAACGTAGCCGCGGTCACAGGATGAACGGTTTGTCTAACAAAGGCATGGAATAATTCTATAGCTCTCCTTAAGAAGGAAATAGTTGTAACACTCGACAGTAAACATTCCAACGGTCCCTGTCCCGTAGCTCGCCATACGCAGACCCTGTTCTTCGAGTAAGATGATCGAGTAAGATCGATCGTATATATATATATGTAACTATGCACTAAATTTGAAACGTATGCGATGTATTGAAAGTTTTAAAAGTTTCTTTCAAGTTTCAGATATTTAATCTAAATTAGAGATATATTAGTAAAACATGAAATGAAATATATATATTTACATTATAATTTTTAAACATATTCGTATTTTTAAACATCATTAACTAAATTTCTAAATAATTAAGAATATACTGCTTCTTATTAAATGGGTACGAAATGTTTTTATTAGCGAGAAGCTATTAAAAGTGATGGTTGACAAATTGTATCGATATACCACAAGTTGACGAAGTATACCAGTAATAATTTAACAAAGCAAATTCTTCACTGCGATCTTCGAGAAAAATTCCTTGGAATTGGAATTGTTGTAACGAACGCAGCTGCATTTATAACATGCGACATAAGTAAACTCTTTTATATACTAAGCTATTTGATTAATGCTAAGTATGTAAGAAATCTAAAAAGCTTTTAAAATCGTATATTTATCATTGTACTATTGATTTTCCTACCATTTCGAAATGTACAACTTTGAGAGCAATTACTATATCTTCGTTCTTAAATAATGGAGCAGCTAGCGAAAAAAATGAAGGAAAGGCGGAGAAACGATGCAGAATATTCATAACGTGCACGTGATTCATCTGCATGTTTCAGTTTTGTTGTATATTTCACAATCGAACATTTTCTTTTCTCTTCTATCGTACTCTTGTATCTTGTGACGTGACTGTTTCTCGTGGAAGATAAGAGCAAGACGAAATGCGGTTTCTAGCATTTCGCAAACAAAAAAGGACGAAACTGTTCGCTTTTCTTCTGTTTTCTTGTTTTTAAATAGAGATGAAAGATAAAAAGACATATCTACAGAATTTATTCTATTTCCATTACACTATTTTCATCTAAATCAATTGGCTTGCTGAATGAATTCTTCTTGTTTACAGGCATAGCTAATAGAGATTTGGATAGTCTAATATGGCTTATTTTCATTCTTTTTCTTAGCTCTAATACTTTCTTTAAATCTTTCTCGCCAAACCTTATAAATTTAAAATTATTCGCACACTGTAATTCATTATTCCAATTCAATAACATTTCACACTGAGTTGCATTTAAAATATCAGAAATTTCTGAAAAATAAAGGAGGGTTTGTACATCAGGATATATTGAAAATAAATTTGGCTGTAATTCTTTACCTATTCCACGTGTATGATATTCTCCTAGTTCTTTCTACTCTAATTATATGTTCCCTCCTAGCATGCTGTCTACTCCTGTTGCTACCTATAGACCTTTTAATAGTAATTTCTTCCATTTCTTCATCATTTCTTGCTACATACCTTTGGATCAAATATAGAACTATAACTAATCACATCTTTAATGTACAATCTCTGTATCATCGTGTGTATACATTTTTGTTTTACCTCCGTTTCTAACAAACTTGCAGTTATCTCTGGAGTATAGGGTCACACGCCTGGAATCATATTGTTTCTGATCTACGATATTTTCTCTCCTATTGAATTCTGTTTTATCAAGCAGGACATTTCTGCCTTCTGTCTATTTGATATTCTGAAACAAAACACATTGTCCATTTCCTTCTTTATTACACAAAAGTATTATATAATCATATAAAATAAATGAAATGTACATAACAAAATCACATAATTTAATAGTAATTGTATTTACTTTTTGGCTTTTTTCGTAATAGCGATAGACTTTCTGCTATTTGGGTGTATCATTTTCTTTGGCTTCAGGAATTCTTTTCTCATTGCAGTGGCCTATAAAAGACAACAAAATAAATTAGTTAAAATATTACCATGGCTATGAATTATTTCGATTATCCTAATCATCAAAACTCCAACTCAGGCTATCCGTTTACTCAATGTATAATCATGCACAGGCGAATCGTCGACAGTATCAGACGAATTAGTGCATTAGAAGCACTAATAGAGTAGACAAAACATCCTACATGCCACAGCTATCGAAACAATAACCAGATAGCAACGGATAGGCGCCTCTGATATACACCCGACGATAACCGCTTCAGAGGGACTAAAACCTCAGTACAAGAAGTCTCCCAAATCAACGTTCTATACCTCTTTGTTATAACACCCTGAACCGTCACTCTGTTGGATTCATACAATAAATTTTACCACTATATCTAAAGTTTAATTCTTTAACTTATTTGTGAAACGTTCGAACTGCGACTCGAGGAGATCACCGGTGATTTGTCAATTTCGTGATTTGTTGTGTCTCGTATATGATAACAGCAACGACGGCGACGCCTATCGATAGTAAAAGTAATATCGAAGTATACCTTCCTACCATGACATTTCTGGGCTAACAAACTTCAAAATTGGTTTCTTTTGTTTCAAGATATTTTTAGCTATTTTTTTTTAATCTTATAATGATAACCTATTTTAAAATGTGCAATGTTTGATAAATGTACATTAGTAAACTTTCATACGAAGAAAGTTTTTGGGAATCCGTATTATATTCAGCGAGCAGAAAACGAAGACTTGACGGAAGTTGACAACAATGGAGATAAAAGTCTTTATCGTAATATTGTTTTTATTGATTTTAACGTCAGATGGAACGGGTTTCGACAGAAAACGATCCACCAAATTTCAAAGAGGTAACGAGCAAACTTCAAGTAAAAACGAGCAGAAGTCAACACCCGATTATTATTATTACTGCGACTCAACAGAGTTTGGGGTAGTATTATACAAAAGATTCCGTATTTGCGTTCTTGTTCGCCGTGCGACATGATAGAAATTGATTTCTCTTCCGCTTGTATCAGATGCGGGATGTTGGTTGATCCTTTTTCACCGGTCTCGATTATCCTATTTCTCTTTATTCGCCTATTTTTTAAACACAAATATAGATTTTTTACGATTATTTATATTGTTCATGACATCATTTGACGAATTCTTCGAGAACTTCGCAAGGGAACCAAGACATAAATGATATTTAAAATGTTTATAGCAGTTCTGAAGTAAAGAGAAGCGATATTAGTTTGAAATGATGGATCATTTCAATGACTTTATTATTTATTGCCTTAATAGCTATCTACATATTATTTTAGTTGCGTTTTTCTCTTGGATCGGAAATGACTATCCTGTGTTTCGTCAATAATTTGTCTTGCTTCTCTTGGTGCATTTCTAAAAGTAGTATTGACATAAATGAATTTTTTACTGCAAGAGTTAACATCACTTTTTTTCGACTTCTCTTTTAGGTTACAAGAGTACAAAGCTATATATAGGCCAAAACATGTATGTATCTTTCGATAAAAGATAAATTTTTATTCAAAACCTACGAGACTGCACGCAGATATTTCAAATTGCAGCGAATATTATCACGAATACTTCGCGTTAAACGTGTTATATCTTTTAACATTTTCAGAGACGCGTAAACATCTGCAAGCTATTTATCACTTTATTCGATTGCATATTGTAGCGGCATATGAGTCATAGGACGATGCGAATCGAGAGTAACTCATGTTGTTGTTTTGCCTCGGGGCATTGATACCGTCTCGAGGTACGAAACTTGATAATAAACAAACTCCGGACAGAACAATATCGCCGCTACGCGCAACCGTCAACCGAAGTCGAATTTAAATTCGTTAGAGGGAGATCGTTAGAAGAGTACTGTCGATAGTTTTAAATACATTTGACTACACCAAATATCAACTCGTCTCATCACTATATACACCAACGCGTTTAATCAACCTCCACATAATCGAGAAATGATTTCAAATTTGACCCACGTTTCTATCGACTTCGCTTTCTTCTTTATTTTGGAAGAAATGCACATTCACTATTTATCAGCTAAGCGAACTCGAAACGAATGAAAATTCCCAACCACCACGTAGACCAAAGCCTATCAGCCTTTTCCGAACCTGTAGGTTACAACGAGATTCTTAATTAATTAATTCGTTTCTTACAGGCTACATAATAATACAGATAATAATACAGATAAGAATAAGATAATAATACAGATCGTAATCATTATATATCGGTACATACTATCAATTTGATTGTGCAATTAAATAACATAATATCAAAAGTAATCAAATGTTGGGATACTTTTGCGCGATAGTGTATATGTGTAAAATAATATGATTCTATAAATTCATTCACAATAAATCAAAAACAATGTTGTGTTGCTTATTCTAGTAAACAATCCAACCATTTAACTGTAAGATATTTGGAAAGTTCATGTAACAAGCATACAATATGCCACCCGGAAGGTACCAACTACGTTCCTCTATGAAATTAGTACAAATGTTTCAAGACTTATATATTATTAACATTTCACGCAACGTTTTTATAAGATACGTTAATCCGTAGAAATGACCCGTCGCAGTAAATTTATACATAGATCAGAGTTAGAAAATACAAAAGATATTTTCTCTGAGTATACGAAGTTAAAATGGTGTTGGACGCAAATTAATTGGTTGGAAAGAGGCGCCTTGAAGCGTACTAAAAGAGGTAGCTTACCTCGTTGAAATACCATGGAACGAAACCTTGTTGGGCAATGGGCATTCTGCTGTAGCCTGGAATTCCTTTTGCTCCCGTATTCTTCTTCTGTTTTCCGTGGTTTTGTTACAACACTCGCGACGTTTTCATTCAAACGAACACACAACGCATAAACGGAGAAAAACAAACGTTGAAGGTTGCGTCGCGTCACGCGAATCACTGACGCTACACTTATACGTTGGAAACAGGAACGAAACCGACGCAGGTGCAACACGGGGCCCGTGAAATGTAAACTATCGAACTACGTATAATAGCACACGAAAGTATTTCTATTGTTTGTGTGTGTGTGTGTGTGTGTGTGTTCATATATATATTATAAATTGGTTATATATATATATATATATATGTATAAGATTTATAAAATGAATGCTCGGTAAAATGTCTGTGATAAATAATACCAATTAAAATGGAAAAATTTTTAATTGCATTGCTTCGACTATACATATACATATACATATACTTAATGTGACTTACTTTGTATGAGAAAAATTCTGTTTGTCAATTCGATATCGAGAGCTGATAATGCTAACATACGATGAAACGATAACAGAAGAATCCGAATATTCAGAACTTTTCACGATATATGTTAAATAATATTATGAAATAAATTAAATAATTACCCCGCATTGCTTCCAGCGTACGTGTTCACGATTCTCGGCGAAACCGAATATGGCAGCAGGAAATCAACCAATCACAACTTCGGAAGAAAGTAAAGCGCG
Source organism: Bombus vosnesenskii (assembly GCF_011952255.1). NCBI lineage: Eukaryota > Metazoa > Arthropoda > Insecta > Hymenoptera > Apidae > Bombus > Bombus vosnesenskii. Next base: position 20,024 of record NW_022884154.1, on the reverse strand, counting down.
GGAAGAAATCGCGGCATCCAGCTTCCTGCGAATCTATTCTCGATCTCGATGTAAGCAATAATCTTTCGATAATCGTTTTGCAAAATGGCGTGTCTTAAACGAAGTGCATAGTAAAATTCGTATTTGAGAGACGCATAAATAAACGATATCAGGCTATTTCCCGCGAGAAATTCACGTTCGGTTGCAACATAACATGTCACGTATGTATTTTCGTCGAAAACTGATTTCGAGGGACGTGTATATGTACGTATCAAGTTACTTGGCGAAAGTTCAACGACAGACTGTGACTTTAAAACAGTATGTATGCCTATGTTTGTTGTCCGAGAATTGGAAGAATCTGTCATGTTTTGTTTACGTCGGCTGTAATGGAGTGGTGTTTTTGTCTTGTGGTAACTGAATGTCTCAAACAACAAACTCGAGATTTCAATCGATCTTCGAAAAGAAGTCATACCCATTGGCCTTGGGTGAGTTGTGATTTCATTAACTTTTTAATTCATAATTGATAACATAAGGTTATTGTAAGACCGATGAAAATATGGATAGCAACCAATTGCAATTGAATATCTGGCCTGTCTTGCACTATTGAAATTTTGCAAGTCACTAAAGTTACCAGCATTAATATGTTCCCTTGCACAAGTTTGACGATAAAACAAATGAAATTTTACTAATTGCAAGTTATTTGATTATTCTATTTAACGAAAAATTATAAAATCATAAAATAGAATTCTATATAACCTGTAAATCGTAACTTGTCAATCTACTAGTACATATATTATAAATTGGTAAACTTTTGTGTGTGGGGGAGGGGTGCTAGATGTAACACTGATACGACATTTTGAAAAAATATTTAATTATAATCATGAAAGGCGTTATTGAAATATTGAGTTTTTATTAATGTTCCTTGCAACTTCGAGTTTGCGTACTATATTTAAAATGTACATAAGATATAAAGTATATTGACAAGTAACAGTCACAAAATTGTTTCAAATGAGGATAATCATCCTAATATCAACTTATCAATTGTGATCTGATAAACAAGAATTCAAAATACAGTTAAACTGTGTTCTACATACAATAATCTTTTTCGGAGGAGATTTAAATATATGAACATATTGTGATATTTTGTCCATAATAACATGAATAATATAAAGTTTCGTATTACATATACTCTATTTTTTAATATATTCTGCATATCTCATTTTATGACAACAGACAAGCAAACTATATTCCCATTATAAGCTTCGCTCTAATTTCGCATCGTTTCACCTGAATATATCGTGAAATTTCATCCCGTCAAAATTTTGCGTCAATCTTTTTTATCTTAAAGGATTAAAGACAGTTGCAAAACGCCACGGTGTTTCGGGGTTTGTTTAAATTTCCGCCAAATGAAAAAGAAGTTTCGCGAAAAATGGTAGTTACTAACGGCACGTCTGGTTACAATTTTCGTTTACAATTATTTTGGCGAGTAAATATGACGTACTGGGTCGATACTAAGTAGTCGGTTGTCCCTGAAATTTGAACTGTTGAGAACGAGGTAATAACAGGGCGACTGGTTTGTTGCTGTGTAACGTATACACGTTTCTGAATAGTTTTCTACTTTAAATGAAATTAACTGCTACCCGACGGAGTTTCGACGTAGCGATAAACACGCCACTGAAAAAAGCGACGAATGGGAATGGAAAATACGTAAAGATTTTTTTGACAAAATAAAGAATCATTTTGTCAGATTTCAAGAAGAGTTTGGGTAAATTCAATTTATGCTCTTTGCTACTTGACTTATGTTTATAACACTAAAAGTTATCTTTACAAGCAGCGAAGTGATTTAGTTTCATCCGTAGTTCGGTTGCTTCCAATTTTTTCATTTTCACATTGTGTAAATTTCGACCAATTGCGGGGAGACGTAATCGCGAGGAGAGACGTCAACGGGGGTCGTAAATCCCCGTTACGATTATAACAATCGACACCACGAATTGATCGATCCCCTGATTTCCGTTGAGATAATAGGGGTGATTGAGTTTGTATAACACTGTGATTCACAGAATTATAAATTATATATTCCCAACACTTAGATTACACTGACGTAGAGAAATAAATAGTTAACAACTTGTCGCACGAAGATGCGATAGATATGTACGCTAGAGCAGGGTTCTTATAATGGAAATTAATGTATTAATGGACTTAGCACTATAATATATTTAGGAGAGAAGATGTGTGTTCGACAACACCGAGAACCGACAAAAGATTTGCGTGAAGTATGCGACTCTCGCGCTATGTGTAAACTGCCGCGTTAGGCGTTAGTTTTTAGACTGTCTGTCGCTCTTTTTCTAATGCGGAAGAAAAGTTCGGTGTGGGTGTGCCCCTGTGCCTAAAGAACGCGGATTCGTTGTTCCCACTTTCGTTAGGAAAAGTGAGGGCAACGAACCGCGGTGTCGATTGGTCATGACCTGCACTACGGCTCGAAGGGATGAGTAGGGAGTCTCCTACCATCGTGGTGGACAGATGACTGTGTGCGTGAGAAAAACCTAGCTTGTTTTATTACAGGGCTATTCGGATTTTCCTAATGGGTGCATACCCGCTTTCTCCGTGTTTTAAGTGCGACTAATAAACCCAAGGACCTCTCTACAAACCGACTGTGTTTCGAGAATATTTTTAAGCTTTAGAAATTCTTCAAGACAAACGGATTGAAGACACATGGTGAAACAATGCAGGGAAATGAAAGTTATGGTGGGTCCTTAGGTTTATTGAGGGTCGAAGTGACGTTACGCAGGTCGGTTGTTGTCCGGTCGCGCCGGCTGGCGTGCAGATGTTTTAGGCGGCGTAACACATTGCGTATTACAATATTGATGTTAAAATATTATTATAGAAAAACATGTTAGCAACTTAATTTTCTATTTGTTCGTTTCTCTGTTTTCCTTATTCTGCTTTTGGATTTGTGGTGGATGATTTAAATAATGACGTGACGAGTTGATACTTGATATTGTCGAATATATTTAAAATTATTCTAAATACAGAATTGATCGCACGGGAGACAAAGATTTTGTAACGAATCCTAGCGGCTGCCATTTGTCGTTCACGCGCTGTTGCCGATACCGGATGCGCTAATGTCACGTAAAACAACAAAATAAAAAAAGAAATTTGAGGTGTAAATAAAAAAAAGAAACTTTATTTTTTTTCTAACAACAATTCACTTTACAATCCACTTCCAAACTCTAGGAGTGACTTTCCAAGACTGAAAGCTCTTATGATTTGACTTTCGATCGAATCCGATTACTTTCTTTTGTCATCCCTCAACATCCCCACCATGCATTTGCATTTGCTAGGCGTCCGCGACCGTTGCCACGTGCTCTTTCTTCTAGAACCTTCGGCGGAAGGACCGTTGGGATGTTGATGATTCATTAGGCACTTCAGCGATATTGCCGCCGATTGTCGCCGAGTGCCGCCACATCTTTATCTCCATCGTCAGTCCATCGGATTTGAAGTATGCCGGTCGTGACACTAACATTGTGGCGTCAGAGACGATGCGTTTTGACTCGCGAAAGGCGTTTTCGGTTTGCTTCGACCACTCGATTCGCCGCGAACAGCTCGTACGTTTCTTTGTTCGCGGATCCGCGTAGTTTGTTGCACGGGTATACGTTTATATTGACACCGGTGTTCACAGGGAAAGAGATCCTTGGTGCCCTGTCCGTCACGAAAATGCGACGGGATACTAAAGCCATCGCCACATGCCGCGTTTACGGACGGCTGGTCTCGTTTCACTGGGTCCAGTTGCAAGGGGCCCGGCACTTCCTTGCGCGGTCTCGAAAGGTCTCGTGGTAATAGCAGAGACCAGACTTCTGCGGTCTATCCTTCGAACTTGATATCAATCTTGCCTTCCGTATGTAGAATAACGATGTGAGGTAGATAGTGGGTGAAGGTGCCCACAAGAAATACTCTTGATGTTCAACAAAAAAGTTAATTAAATTATTAACAATCAACAGTCAACAATTTATGATCAACAATTAACGACTAACGATTAACTGTCAAGAGTCAATAATCACGTATCTCTAATTGTGTTTGCTTCGCTTTGACGCTTAACCTTTCGCACTCCGCAGCTCGGGGCAGAATGAATCTTTGATTCGAAACCAAATGGATTCTTTCTTTATTAGATGTCCGCAACGGTTGCCGCGTATGCATTCTTCCGAATATTCGGCGAAAGAACTGTAGGGATATCAATGGTACATTAGGCGTGTCGGCCTTACGCTTTGAAGGTATAGCGCTTTGTGTCGCGAGGCCGTTGGAAAGTTCCATGGTCGAGTGCCACCACAGATGCATGACGATTAGATACAAACGCTTCAAGTATTACAATTAATAGCTGATACAACTGCAACAAAACAGATGTCCTTTATGCAAGACTACTGAAATTACACAGCTACAATAAAATAAGGAATACGTCTGTACTATGGGAAACATAAATAAATATACACATAGTAGCTTATACAACATGTATGTGGAGGACGATTAAACGCGTTGTTGATTAATGACCAGACGAGTTGATACTTAGTGTAGTCAAATGTATTTAAAATTATTTGCAGTACTGAATTAGTCGTCGTTCGCTTAGTGTTGCTCGATATATGTATACAAGGTAATGCTTACGTTCGTTCGATATTAATTCGCTATAAGAATGTTCGATACTAACTGTCTTAACGATCGTGTTCTTTTATTTATACTCGGGGGAGTATCGAAAACTTTAAATTCAACCTCGGTTGACGATTGCACGTAGCGGCAACATTGTTTTGCTCGGAGTTTGTTTATCGTTACGCTTTGCTTGTCACGTAAAAGTAATGGGAAAATAATAATAAAAAAATGTTGGGTTCTTGAACCAGAGTTCGAGATACCTCTATTCTATAATAGGATTACAAGTGTGCGATTAAACTGTTACCGAAAGGCTGAAGCCTCGATCAAGAACCAGCCCTTCTAGATGTTCGTTTATCTTATGCCTACGTGCCGAATTCATAATCCTTTATTTTGGGAGTCGGTGTCGTGTGCAAGGCGGTTCAGGTTTCCTGAGTCGGTTGAAGATATTTGTTGACGTTACATTCCCCCAGTGTTAGAGTGCGGCTGGTCCTCCAGACTCTTATTTTCGGTGTAGTGCCTCCTTTTGTATGCCCTTTTGGAATCTTACATGCCTTGCTTCGAGGATGACTGAATTGGTGTCTTCAGGTAATTCTCGTAATGGTTGTATTTCAGGTGTGGAATATGTGTTTAAAGGTGCGCTCTATTGGTCTAGAGATATTGCTTATACCTGTGTCTTTTTTTTTCTTTGGTTTTACAACATAATACGCGAATACATAATTTGGAAGGTAGGCATTTGCTTATAATATCGAATAATCCTATTTTGTTAAATATACATATGTTCCTAGTAATGCTAGATCAATATAACTAATAATTTATAAGACACTTAGTTCCTATTTCTTAAGACTTCTAATTCTATGTTCATAATTAAGAGAGTTTACTTCGTTGGAAATTTCATTGAGGTGCATTCTATACGATTATACATTATTAATGATTTTTGGAGCGTTTTCAATTTTTGTTAGGATTTCTTCTAGACTGTCAGTTAAGGGTAAAGCTATAGTTTTGAAATTTGTTTTGTAAGTTATATTGGTTTTTAAGTTATTGTTTTCATCAAAAAATTTATCTATATTTTTATTCATTAATTCTAAATTATCGTTATCCAGAGTTACAAATAGACTTCTAGAAATGGATCCAACAAAATTCAATGACCCTCTTCGGTAACAAGTGTGTGTCATAAATTTAATATGCATGATTACATTGTCTAAATTTCTTTTGCGAGCGCGTGTAATCATTTCATTGGAATACGGGCATTCACTTTTAAAATGTTCTGTTAACATTAGTCTAAATCTTTTAATTTCGCTGAGTTTTGCATATATATCCTTAATGTCTAAACCTATAATTACGTTTACGGATTCGCTATATAAGTATGCATGAGCTAATTTTTCTTGATATATAGAACTACCATTAAGGGGTATAACGTTTAGCTTAGCTAACTATGAAGAAGGTGAAGATCGTCCTGGAAAGTAAGGTTTAATACGGTTACCATGTATTTTCCTAATCGAGTGATTTACTATTATTTCATAATAAGGGGCTTTTCACTTTTTCAATGGTGTATGGCCCTGGCCATTCAGTATCTATCTTGTGTTCTTTATGATCGTTATGAATTAATACTAAATGTCCTTCTTTAAAAATAGATTGAGGTTTGGCAATTTTAGAGAAGTTTCTAATAAATTTTCTATAGTATCCAGCTAGCCCAAGGAATGATTTTACATCTGTAGGATTTTTTGGTAGTTTGAAATTCTTTACTGCTTCTATCTTTTTAGGGTTAGGTTTTACTCCATCTGCTGTCACTACATGTCCTAGATATTCTAATTCGGGCTTTAAGAATTCACATTTATCTGGTTGTATTCTTAGACCTACCTTCCCGAGTCTTTGGAATATAATGACTAAGTTTTTAGTATGTTCTTCTATCGATTGCCCGAATATAATGATATCATCGAGATAAACGAAACAGTGATTGTTAATCAAACCTCTTAACGTGGTATCCATCATTCTTTGAAAGGTAGCAGGTGCGTTCTTGAGCCCGAATGGCATTCTATTATAGTGGAAGTGTTCTTGTGGTGTGCTAAATGTAGTGTATTTCTTTGAATTCTCGTCCATGGGTATTTGATGGAACCCTGAGGATAAGTCTAAAGAGGAGAAATATTTCTTATTTCCTAGCTGTGATAGTATATCGTCAATGTCAGGTAGTGGATACGCGTCTTGGTCTGTTAGTTCGTTTAACTTCCTAAAGTCAATCACTACTCGCCACTTTTGTTTCCCTGATGCGTCGATTTTCTTTGGAACGACCCAGACAGGAGAGTTATAGGGAGAGTCGGAGGGTTCTATAATCTCTTTGTTTAACAGTTCAGTCATCTGTTTATTTATTTCGGTTTTATGTTGTTCGGGAGGACGGTAGGATTTTACGTTGATGATCTTGTTAGGTAGATGATACATTTACACTGTACACGTGAATGTGTGTGTAAGCGTCAGAGGGCGTCCAGGTCTCAGTAGAGACAAAAGACGATTGGAGGCTGTTAGGAGAATCTAGAGGAGGTGGTTGACAACAAGCGTGCGTGCAAGAAGGTTATCGAAGTCTTCAGAGTGTAATATATATATGTATAGCTGTTGTGTGCGAAATAAAGTAAACTATTTGTATTTTCGAATCCTCTCTATACCTTAACATGGTAGCAGAGCGTGGTTACTAGTTTTGCAAGCTATTTAGTGCGTGGTTTTTAGTCTTGCGAGTTTAGTAAGGGAAGAAACGTTCAAAGAATATAAAATAAAAGAAAAAATACTTCAAGCACGTAGGAACGCTTGAGTAAAGAATAGGAAATCAATTAAAATGGAGAGATCGGAAATTATGCTATCGATATTTGATGGTGAGGGTTACGGTATGTGGAAGAAAAGAATAACAATGTTTCTGAGATATAAAGAATGTGATATTGTTATAACTAGAGTGAAGACTGAAACAGACAATCCAGACTGGAATAAAAAGGATCTGAAGGCGATAAATATAATTTACAGTGCCTTCTCAAATAGACAATTAGAATATATTAGGGAAGAAAGAACAGCGTATGAAATAATGAAAAAGTTCGACGAAGTGTACTTGAAAGAATCGACGGCACTAGATCGTGTGCAGAAGGAGATTGGAGAAGATAAGTCTTGATAAATACAGTGATTCAGCATCGTTTTTTAGCGATTTTGAAAAATTAATAAATGAATTAAAAGGTGCAGGCGCAAAAGTGAGTGAGAGGGAAAAGCTGAATTACATGATAAATACGTGTTACGTCGCGTAACTCTACCTAGCCCAGGCCACACACCGCGGGCAAGATGGCAACCAGATGTCTTCGGATACTCACTGCGTACCCTCAATAGTCTCAAGTATCTTCCATAAATCTTAGGAATTTCCTAGTCGAGGTCCTTCAAACTGAACAAACGTCTGTTTCCAAAGCATTTCTAAAGACCTTTGTCTACTACGGCTTGACAAGGGAAAGTTGGTTTTTCTCACGTATGATGCAACTTTCCTCCCACGAACCACTTTCTCTCGAGGGCGGTTAAGACCCTTCGTTTAACCAATTAACAACGAAGACTATTTCCCTCACTCCCTTAGTCAAAATCGTCACCAACAAATCCGATGGTCCCGTGCGCTAGACACACCCATCGTCTCCACAGCATCGTCTCCGAACATCACTGACTTTACATCCTTCGAAAAGTCAACATCCTTCGACCGGGTTTACACCCGAAGATCAGCCAGTCTCAATCAAGCATCTGGTCAAGCGGTCAGCAATTCGAATACAGTGAGTCGACAAATCCATCAGTATACGCGATAATCCGTCTAGAGACTCAGGTCGCACTCATTCGTAGTCATCTCATAACAAATATTCATTTTGTGTTACACCGAAGTTGTTGGTTTGTGAAAATATATAATAACCTGTTAGCAACAGCGTTATCCTTCATTTAACTACCCTTATTATCCTAAACGAAATAAGGGATCGAGCGATTCGCGGCGTCGATTAGCAAATCGTAACGGGAATTTACGACTCCCGTTGGCGCGCTTCTTCGAGATCGCGTCTCCCCGCGAACGTGCGAAAACAATACGTTACCCGAAGAGTATAGCTACATAGCGGATATAATAGATGCAGTGAAAGAAGAGAAACAAACGGTAGCGTGCGTGAAGAATAAAATAGAAATAGCGGAAAAGAAAGATAAGTCTAATCGAGGAGAAATGAAAACTAATGCCTTTGCTGCAAAAAAGGAAGGATGCTTCAAATGTGGAAGAGTGGGATATTTTGCATGAGAGTGTCAAAATGGCGTCCAAGCGGGAAGCAGTAACAGTTATCGGCGTGGGTCAACACGTGGTCGCAGCAGAGGAAGAGGAAACAAAGGCAATACGAACAGGGGGCGTGGAAACTTCCATCGTCAATCAGCAGCCGGCACGAGCGAATATGGCAACTCAGGAGCAGGCATATGGATGGCAACAGCGCACGCAGCACACAGCAGCGAGATGAACGAGATAAGTGGTAACGAAATAACATGCCTATTAGATAGCGGTTGTACCGATCACATTATTAACGACGTAAATTATTTTGATAAATCTATCGACCTTAAAGAACCGGTAAATATATATGTCGGAGATAAGAGGACACCGGTGCCTTCTCTCTGAAACCTCGGGAAAATCCATAAAAACATTGTAATTAAAATCTACAGTTGTAACTAAACGATTTGCCATCATTCTAACCAATTGTATTTGTTTGAGACTTGTGACAATGAGCTTGGGCTCAAGACGACAATTAGTCGCCGAACGTAGCCGCGGTCAACGGGACGAACTCTCCACCTAACAAAGGCATTGAGTAATCCTATAGCTCTCCTTAAAAGAAAGATTTGTAGCGGCACGTGGCAGTAAACATTCCAACGGTTTCTGTCCCGTAGCTTGCCACACGCAGATCCTATTCTCCGGGCAGGATGTTTACCAGATGTCGACGCGTCTCCACAGTACGTGATCGGCTAGCCCGAGGACCGTCATAAACACTAATATCTAGTTACCTAAAATCCTTCAACAGATACACAGTCTTTGTCCCAGTTACGGGAAGACAGGAGAGACCTATTTTTCCACGAACGACGTCTCCCACTAGCAACCCTCCCTCAAGGGCAGCTAGCATCCTTTTCTAACTACCGATATGGAGATTGGCCAATTAGCAGCAACGTCAATTTCCCTTACTTTCCGAACGTAGGATGTCCCCGACGAATCCGATGATCTCGTGTCCTTAGACACACCCCGTCATAGTTTTCCTCTGGGGTATCACCGGGACGGAAAGTCATTCTCTCTTGCGGTCTCATCGACAAAAAAAAAGGATTAACTCCTTACGGTCAGCGAATACTAACACAGAATCCGACTTAGATTTTTGCGAGTGCGTACGACTACCGTCCCGTTGTCCGCGGATTCGTTATTGAACCTAGGATCATTGTCATTAGTCTCTCGAGTATCTAATCACCACGGTTACTTGTCCAGTTCTATGGTAATCGTATTTGCACTAGCCAATGTCTTCTCTATTGCATAACGACGACGTGTAATCCAAACGAAGAGTCGCTTTACGCCCCTAACCCTAATTCTAATGTTAACCCGACATATATTTGGGCGATAATAGATCGATAAAGGCAACAAAAGTATGAAATGTTATAAGCTATTTTGAAGCATTTGAAAAACGAAATAAAATAAATATGAATAAAATTTTTTATGTGAAAGAAATGTCCGCAAACTTGATTAGTTTCGGCAAGTTAACGAATAATAATAATATGGTTATTTCAAAAGGAAATATTGCAAAAATAATAGATGAGAACAATAAACTTACAGCTTTAGCGGTCAAAGAGAATGGTACATATAAAATGAAAAGTATATTGAAAGGAAGAAGCACTTAGTAAACAGTGGCGAACGTAGTGATATGAGTAAAAAGGAAAGATGGCATAGGATGCTAGAACACGTAAATTTTAAATATTTAGAGATTTTGGGTAAAGAGCAGCTAGTGACTGGCATACCGAATGAATTTGAAAAGGAACTTTTGAAATGTAGGGTGTGTATAGAAAGCAAAATGCATAACTTACCTTTCAAAAATAATCGAACTAAGGCTAGGGAAATAATGGAAATTATTCATACGGACGTATGTGGTCCCTTTAAGACTACCGGATTCAATGGAGAAAAATATTTCATTTTATTTATCGATGATTATAGTAAAATAGCTAGGATCTATTGTATAAAATCAAAAGATGAGGTCTTTGATTCTTTCGTACAGTTCGTAAATGAAGCCGAAAATTTAACGGGCAAGAGGTTAAAAATATTAAGATGCGATAATGGTAAAGAATATTTAAATAATCGAATTTATAAATTTGCTAGGGATAAAGGTATAAGAATAAATAATTGCCCAACATACGTACATGAATTAAACGGGACAGCGGAAAGGTATAATAGAACAGTGATGGACATGGCGCGTTGCTTGTTAGCGGAAGCGAAAGTACATAAAAGGTACTGGCCGGAAATAGTTTGTACAGCGGCATACTTGAAAAATCGAATATTAGCGAATACTATAGAAAGAAAGACACCTTTTGAAATATTCTTCGGGAGAAAACCAAGTGTTAAAAATCTACATCTATATGGAAGTAAAGTTTTTGTAAGAAGGCCAGAACAAAAAAGAGTTTCCAAATGGGATAAGAAGGCAGATATGGGAATTCTGTTAGGATATAGTGAAGTAGGTTAGAGAGTCCTATTAGGTGTAAAAATAACAGTAGCGACATGTAGAGGTCGTAGAAACAGACAAAAAATGTATCGGTTTTGAGGAGAATTCATTCGATGCAGTTAGCGACGATAGTAAAGATAATTATTTATTGGTCAGCATGAATAAGGAAGAGTTAGAAAGTAGAGAAGATGAAAATGATAGTAGTATTGAAAGCTTAAAGATTCCTAGGAGATCTACACGTAATAAGAAAACTCCAGTAAGGTATCCAGAAAAGGAAAACAGTAGTGAGATTCACGCAAATTATTGTAGAGTAGATATCCTTTGCACATTTGAGGAGGCGATTTGTTGTGAAAATAGTGAAGATTGGAAACAGGCTATGGATAAAGAAATAGAGTGTCTCTATAAAAACAAAACTTGGAAATTGGTAGAGAGGGTAAAAGGCAAAGAAGTATTAGATGTAAAATGGGTTTACACGAGAAAATCAGATGACAAGTATAAGGCTAGATTAGTGGTAAGAGAATTTCAACAAAGAAACGTAGTCGTTGATGACATATATTCTCTTCTCTTCTATCATATTGTTGTCAAAATGGATTAATCATTCAGCAAATGGATGTAAAAACTGCCTTTTTAAATGGCGAAGTAAGTTCGGAGGTATATGTAAATCAAGCAAAGGGATATGCAGACGGAACGAATAGAGTTTGTAAATTATCGAAAGCGCATTATGGGTTAAAAGAAAGTCCGAGGGACTGGTATGAGTGTTTTGATAGGTATGTGACCACATTGGATTTTAAGAAGAATAACATAGAGTTGTGCCTATATACTCATGGAGAGGGGGAAAATGTTGTTTATTTGCTAATATATGTAGACGATTTGTTAATCTGTAGTAAAAACAAAAAAAGGATACAAAATGTAAAGAAGCTATTACCTGATAAATTTTAAATGAAAGATTTAAGTGAAGTGAAAGAATATTTTGGAATAAATATAGAGTATGATTATATAAAAAATGAAATGAAACTAAGCCAAACGAAATACATTGAATCATTAGCGAATAAATATAAATTACAAAACAGCAAATTGTACTGTACACCAACGGAAACAAATTTAAAAATAGAAAACGCTGAGATAAACAGAAATGACATTGGATACAAGAACTTAATTGGTGCATTGCTGTATATTAGTACAAATACCAGACCCAATATAAGTTATAGTGTGAATTATCTTAAGTAGATTTCAAGATTGTTGTAGCGAGACACATTTTAAATATGCTTTCCGAATATTGAAATATTTGTACCGAAATATTGAAATATTTAATATTAAGGATTTAAGGTTACATTAGAAAAGGAATGAAAAGTGTGAAACGATAGATTGTTATGTGAACGCTGATTGGGCAGGAGATCATTTAGATAGAAAATCTACTTCTGGATATGTAATTAAATTGTATGGAAATGTAATCGGTTGGAAATCTAAAAAACAAAGGTGTGTGACAAAAGCCTGGACGTATGCAGAGTATGTAGCTCTATCGGAAGCGGTGAGTGAATTAATGTTTATTAGAGAAATTATGAAGGTCTTCAATGTAAATCTAGACAATAACCCTGTAAAAATTTATGACGATAACTCTGGAGTGATAAGTATAGCAAAGTACGGAAATTTCACAAAAAATTCTAAACACATTGAAGTTCATTACCACTACGTTCACGAATGCTTAAAGGAAAATAAGATAAATATAATTTAAGTAGGTACAGACGAAAATACTACATAGGTTCTCTAAGAGGTTTTTCTATGTGCGATAGTCGAATCAAAGATTTGAATTTTTCGATTTGATCTACAGTGTTTATATTTTCAATAATGTTAGAAATTTGGACTGAAAACTTACCACCATTGATAAAGCATACTGGCGTTGGCTTTCCGTCGAAGTATACAATTTTTTGAACGATTTCTCCCGATGCGAGGGTTGGTTCTTGCTGCAGCAGAAGAGTATTATTATCTAATTTTAATGTTTTATTGGAGAGTTCGAATCGATATTGATTTAAACCGGGTAAGCCTAATATGCCGTCTTCTATGATAGGGAAATTATCATCTACTAAGGAAAATTCTATCTCTTTGTTGAATAAATTTAGTTTAATTTTGGAATTGGATTCGTATTTGGAATGTTCCATGGAGAATTTCTATGTGTCTGGTATTATTGTTCTTCCTGGGTAGCATCCTCGTTTAAGCAAGTTGATTCCTACTCCCGAGTCAACGAAAAATCGCAATCCTCGTCGTCCTGGTAATTGTAGTCGTATTGTGGGTAGTCTTCCTGAGGTAGCATTGTTAATTCTGATTGTTCTTGATTGTAGTTTATTCCTGGAGGGGCTTTTGTTTGAGGCGGTATTCGAAAATTTTGGCATTGATTGGCAAGGTTTCCCAATAACCAATTCCCAAGGTGCATTTGAAACATTTCGTTTGTGGCCTTTCGTTTAATGGTCGATTTTCAAGCTTTGTAAAATTATTCATTCTTGGTAGAATGTTTTGTGTGGGTGGAGTTTTGTTATTCATGTTACTTGTAATCGTGAAGCGGTTACCTACTGGACGAGACGTCTGGTTACGATAAGATGGTGGAGTGGTTGTTTGTCGTGTCATCCGTCTGCGAGCGTTGTCTTCGCGAAAGTATTTTTCCACGTCCATTGCCTTTTTTTCTGCATCGATGATGTTTGGGGGGGGGGGGATTAGCCAATAGCACGTGTCCTATTTCTGAACGAAGGCCTCTTACATAGTCAATCACAGAAACCATGTATAGTCGATCGTTCATCGCTCATCGAGTTAGTTCGTCTTTATATTCATTGGTAATGCTGTATTGAAGTTTGTTGAAAACACGTCGAAATCTAATGTTATAATTTTGCACGCTTGCGGTTATTCCTTGCTTTATCACTCTTAACTGATCTTGGTGTTCTCTTACTGATGCTTGAGTAGCTACGTTACGTCTTAATCCTTCGTACACAGTTTCGAATTCGCTAATATGGATATTGCGGATTGTCATTGCGGCTTTTCCTACAATTTTCTCTATTTTGATCATTTTTAATAATAACGTTTGTTCGCTACACATCATTCTCATTTCCTTTATTTCACGAATAAAATCTTCTACACTTATATCGTTTTCTCCGTTTAGTATCGGAGATACTAAACAGCTTTTAGATTTCCAGAGTTTCCAGCTGTTGGATTGGATGGTTGGACATATGTTGGTGGCTTTTGTGGCATAGGTGGAGGTGGATTAGTATCGTGTTTTAATACTGATATATTATCGTCATCGTCAGTCATCATAGAACCGAATTCAGTTGATTTTACGTTTATTTGTGGTAGTTTAACACGAGAGAGGTTTCTACTTAATATTTCCATTTCGTTAGCGCGTTTTCTATTTTCTTCGTTCGCTAATTTTAAAGCATTCTTTATTTCGTTAAATTGTTGTCGAAATTCTTCGTTCTGTCTCTGTATTAAGTCTAAAATTGCTCTGGTAGAGGAATCGAGTGATCCCGTTTTATTTTGAACTCCACTTGTAGAGGGTAAACTTGTCTCGGCTTTTGTGTCTTTCTTGTTCATATTGTCTCTTCGCTAGAGTTACTAGAGAAACTAACTTTTCGCGTTCTATATTGTTTAAAAGAATTCCGACTTTTCTCACCTTGATACGTAAGTTCGTAGAATGAGGTTCCCTTGCGGTGTTTTCCTCTGTGGCGCGTTCAAATGTGTTGTTTGAGTGTCAAACTCGTTCTGTTGATTTGTTCTATGCTGACAGTGGCCCCGTTGATTTGGTCCACCGTGGTAAATTATTGACAGCAATGTTCATAACACAAGTAGTTCGAATCCTTCGATCTTCAATAATGTCCGTAGACCGAAATCGTAACTTCGTTTACACTGAAGCGAATGGATCCTGGCAGGATCGCCAAAATGTCACGTAAAAATAATGGGAAAATAATAATAAAAAAATGTTGGGTTCTTGAACCAGAGTTCGAGGTACCTTTATTTTATAATAGGATTACAAGTGTGCGATTTGACCGTTACCGAAAGACTGAAAGACTCGATCAAGACACAGCCCTTCTAGATGTTCGTTTATCTTATGCCTATGTGCCGAATTCATATTCCTTTGTTTTGGGAGTCGGTGTCGTGTGCAAGGCGGTTCAGGTTTCCTGAGTCTGTTGGAGATATTTGTTGACGTTACATGTACGTCAAGACTGTGTAAGTGTCACGAGGCAAAACAATAATATGAGTCGCTCTCGATTTGCATCGTTCTCTAACTCATGCGCCGCTACATACTTATATAGCTATTATTTCTTACAACCTAGCGTATGCAGTTGTGTATGGGGCCTTAAGTTCACTGTTTATAGATACTGCTAGGAATTAATCGAACGAATTCAACGCAGTCGCGTTTACAGTGTTCCGTTCGTATTGACGATCAAAGAACAACCGAGAGGCCTCCGCGTCGCAGCTACGAAAGACATCGAAGCCGCGACACCCTTCAGTGACTTCCCTATCTTTTCCTAAAACCAAGGATGACGCAACTCAGGCAATTGTTACAAGCGTTCGAACTTCACATTTTCTTACCATACTATCAACAAAAAATGAAAGCTGGTTTTCAATGAGTCATTATATAATTATATGTCGGAGATGAAAGAACACCGGAGCCTTTGGAATTTTAGATAATCCCGCAACATTGTAACCTAGAATCTACTATAGCTGTAATTGAACAATTGTAGTTATTCAATCCGATTGTAATTGTTCGAGATTAGTGACGGTGAGCTTTGGCTCGAGGTGACAGTCTGTCGCCCAACGTAGCCGCGGTCAAGGGATGAACGCTTTGCCTAACAAAGGTATGGAGTAATTCTATAGCTCTCCTTAAAAGAAATATTCGTGGCGACACGCGACAGTAAACATTCCAACGGTTTCTGTCCCGTGGCTCGCCACACGCAGACCCTATTCTTCGAGTAAGATGATTGCCAGATGTCGATGCGTCTCCGCAGTACATGTTCGGCTAGCCCGAGGGCCCGTTATAAATCTTAAGGTTTAGTTAACTAAAGTCCTTCAAACAGACAAACAGTCTCAGTCCCAACTACGGGAAGATAGGGGAGACATATTTTTCAACGAGCGGCGTCTCCCACTAGCAACTGTCCCTCGAGGGCGGCTAGCATCTTTTTCTAACCACCGATATGGAGATTGACCAATTAGCAGCAACGTCAATTTCCCTTACTTCCTAAACGAAGGCTTTCCTCGACGAATCCGATGATCTCGTGTCCTTAGACACACCCCATTATAGTTTTCCTCTGTGACATCATCGGGACGGGACGGGCATTCTTTTACGCGCTCCCGTCGACCAAAGAGTAACTTCTTTACGCTCAGCAATTATTTTTACGAGTCAGACTTAGATTCAGCGAGAACGCCCATCTGCCATCCCGTTGGCCGCGGATTCGTTATTGAACCGGAGACCACTGTCACTAGTGTCGCGGACGTCTCATCGCCGTGGTAGATTGTCAAAACCTGTGTTATTCATACCTGTGTCAATAAATCGTATCTTCGTTACACCGCAACGATGGCTACCTTCAATGAAGACTCCTCAAACACCGACAACCCTATCCCCAATGTCATTCCGACATATATATCCACCGAAAATGCGCTCTTGTAGACAAACGCTCGATTCGCGTCATAGCTTTTAAAGCTTGTCGCATCTCAATCCGTTGGAAAAAGTTTTTCCTGTAGCATATTTTATTATTACGAACCAACAAGGTCTTTGTTTATTTCCTTCTTTTTTTTTTGCTCCAATTTCCCCATTGTTTTTTCAAGGATAGTATTTCAGAGCCACTAGTCAAGTTTATTGTAACAATAAACTTACATTTCGGAAACATTTTGTGCTATGAAACAGAATACACTAAAGTTTGAAGGTCACATCGATTTTCGAAAGTTTATAAATGGAGGTGTATGACAGTATCACCAGCTGTTGCTGTCCAAGTAACTCCAACATCGAAATACTACAACGATTCCAATCGAAAGCGCTAAGAGCCTTAATAGACGCACCTTGGTATGTTACCAACGAAACCATCCATCGCGACCTCAAGATACCTACAGTCAAAGAGGAAATAACAAAATATAGCGACAGATATAGCAAAAGAGTCAAGAAACACCGAAACCCCCTAATCACTGGACTACTCCATAGATTCATTTAATTATCCAAATTAAGCATATGAACTTACTTATAATACTTATAAATTATACCTATCTATAATAAGTATTAACTTATTGTAAATAAACAGCCATGTCACTGCGCCACGCCAGAAAAATTACTGAAAATTCTCAACGCGAGAATTGATTGTAATTCCAACAAATAAATAAAAAAAAAAAAGCTGTTGCTGTCCCCAAGCGCCAAAATACGTTCTGACTACTATTTTATGTATCTCACAGAAGTATGTCTTCATTCATCATCTCCCATGCCATCCACCAACGTGTTCTTAACATGTTATCTCCTAGTAAAATATTGATGTTGAGTCAGATATCCAACTGAATAATCTTTTCGGTGTCTACTATAAGACATTTAAAACCAAGGCTCGTACACACGTGTGCTTATACGTCAGATGTAATACTTAACACGAAACCTGCTTATATTAATATTAAATTTATGCATAGTAGGATGTTCGACCTTTGTAAAAATGAAATTATAATACATACAGTTTCACCGTGGAAAAGTGAATCTTTCTAGCATGTCCACGCAAATGCAGGGGAGGGGAGGACTGTGCATGCACCAAACAACTTTACGTTCGTAATTTTTCACACAAATGTACAACTGTAGGGAAATAATTATCTCTGATTTTTCGGATGTTAGGAATCGACAATATCGCATAACGGAATGCTGTGTTCTACGTATTCTATTTTTGTTACGAAAGTGGTACAAACGAAGTCCACATAAGAATAGTACAACAAAATCGGTTGAGGTTAGGTTATCGAGCAGATATCGCGGCTTTTGCATTGGAAATCACGCAACTGCCAGTCTCGTCGTTCCTTGTAAACGAAAGAAAGGTATTGTAATCGGTCGGAATTAACATAAAACTCGTCGCATGCGACCATATGGCCTGAATGTTGAATAAACGAGAGTAGAGCGCGAGCTATGTGATTCTAACCGTTTAGGCGGAAACTAATGATTGTAACCAGAGCCGAGATATATGCCAATATTACTTTGCTCGACAAAGCGTATAAGATGAGGAGAGAATCGCGATAAGGTAGAACAAGAGACAGATATTCTCTACGTAAAGCAAGTCTGTCAACTAGATTGAAATCCTATAGCTATAACTACAGTGAATCCATATTCTGGCGAATTGTCTTTTCACAAATGAAGCTTCTGAAGAACGGAATTGATACAATAACTACTGTTCATTCATAACTACTGTTGTAAGAATCTATATATTTGTCTATCTATATCTATATATATCGATCTATATATATTTGTCAGAATGTCATTTTATCAAAAAACCCATCCTCTGTAATCATAGTTTAACGAAGCACAATTAATAGAAGAGGTAGAGCGTTAAGTGGAGATGATTTAATCACAGTTAAGTAGATAAATCTCTATATTAGTCTCTTTAATTAAAATGTCCTACGTTTTATTTGCGTCATTTTTTTTCTTCATCCAATTTAAAATGTTTAAATAACAATAGCCTATACAATATAATTTTATGTAAAAAAATTGATTGTACCATGTTTATTACAGATATTTAACATTGTTGTGTACATACAAAATTTAAATTATACCTCGCTTGAGAACAAAAATTCTATTTGTTTTCCTAACATGTACTAATAATTATTGATCAAACTAGAAAAAGCTGGAGGAGATTACTTAGGAAGATTACTTAGCATCTTATATTCCTGGCAAGAGAAAATGAAAAATTCGTTTCTTCTCTTTGTTTCCCTGTTCCTTCTTTCCTCCTTTTTCCCTTTTTACATTTATTTGTAAAGTTTGAATCTCCTCGATATTGAAGATGTTGAAGCTGCAAGTATGTATTTCATTTTAATCCATTCGAGACCGAGATTTAATTGTAAGACGATACCTAGGTGTCGGTACGATCTGAATGTTTAGTTAGAATGATTCTGTGTTTTACTCTCTCCAGGGTATCCTTTTCATACTTTGATTTTAAATCGATGACAATCTTAAATAGTATGCCCCATATTTTTAAAATATAAAATTATATACTATGTTATTCTATAATGTATTATGTACATATAATAATTCTATATTGAAAGAAATATGAAATTAACATGATATATACATTACTACATAAGTTATATATAAAATATGTATATTATACCCTTGCCTACTGACTGATATGAATTTCTTTCGGTCTCGAATGCGTTAAAAGAGAGCGCAAAGAAGTCGAAATTACTTATTGTAATTAGTAAAACGACCTGAGAGGCAGACAGATACAAGAAAGAAGGAATATTATATTAGCGGCATTATCATGTTTTTGCTCTCTTTAAGTCTTTCATCGAGACAGACAATCTGCAGGTATTAATCGATCAATTTCTCCAAGCTGATAACTTCGAATTGATGTTTATATATAAGAAGTGTTGTGTGTTAATCTGTCTAAATGTTTAAAAGGTGTTATAAATTAAATGTTGTTAAACGATACGTAATTGCCTTTTGATCGTAAATTTTACTATCAAGGGGTCTTTTATGTATGCGTAATCATTGTGAAT
>NW_022884153.1:0-26265 GCF_011952255.1 Bombus vosnesenskii | reverse complement strand
AAATCAATAGACAACGTTGAACAAAATATATCATTAGAATCCATACAAAAAGCAAGAGATAATGCTTACAATAATGAACATTTGCTTATAGAAGAAGACCAAATGATGACAGCGAAAAATGCGTATGACACTACAGAATCAAAAACTTCAGCAGATCTTATGTCGAGAAATTTAGATGCTAATACACAAGAGAAGTCTTTAGAGAATAAAGATGACAAGAATCCATCTCCATCTATGTTAGATAGTAGTAAACGGAGCAGTCGTTATAATGTTGCTGCAAAGCCTGCTACTTCGCCAAAATTTGAAGAAATTGTTTATAATCAAACCAGACAATCAAACACAAATAAAATTTTGCGAAGCGCTTTAAAGACGAAATTAATCGAAGACAAGTCTGAAATAATTAATAAACAAAAGGCAGCGGAAAATGTAGAAAATAAATTTGCCAAAGAAGAAAAAAGAGGTGTTAAACAAAAATCAATTTCAGATAGTGAAAACGAAACAACTGATAAGTTCGTCAACGAAGGGAAGTTTTTTTAACGAACACAGCTAGTGATAGCGATAGGTATAAATCTGTAGAAAATGATAATGCAGTAACGGGTGTAATAGCAACTGATGAAGCGAAACATAGAGGCAGACCTAGGAGATCGGATAAAGTCGAAGTTAAAGAAGATGAAAATACAAGTGTAAATTCCGTAACCGCGAGGAGAGACGTCAACGAGGGTCGTAAATCCCCGTTACGATTATAACAATCGACACCACGAATTGATCGATCCCCTGATTTCCGTTGAGATAATAGGGGTGATTGAGTTTGTATAACACTGTGATTCACTGAATTATAAATTATATATTTTCAACACTTAGATTACACTGACGTAGAGAAATAAATAGTTAACAACTTGTCGCACGAAGATGTGATAGATATGTACGCTAGAGCAGGGCTCTTATAATGGAGATTAATGTATTAATGTACTTAGCACTATAATATATTTAGGAGAGAAGATGTATGTTCGACAACACCGAGAACCGACAAAAGATTTTCGTGAAGTATGCGACTCTCGCGCTATGTATAGACTGCCGCGTTAGGCGTTAGTTTTTAGACTGACTGTCGCTCTTTTTCTAATACAGAAGAAAAGTTCGGTGTGGGTGTGCCCCTGTGCCTAAAGAACGCGGATTCGTTGTTCCCACTTTCGTTAGGAAAAGTGAGGGTAACGAATCGCGGTGTCGATTGGTCATGACCTGCACTACTGCTCGAAGGGATGAGTAGGAAGTCTCCTACCATCGTGGTGGATAGATGACTGTGTGCGTGAGGAAAACATAGCTTGTTTTATTAGAGGGCTATTCGGATTTTCCTAATGGGTGCATACCCGCCTTCTCCGTGCTTTAAGTACGCCTAATAAACCCAAGGACCTCTCTAAAAACCGACTGTGTTTGGAGAATATTTTTAAGCTTTAGAAATTCTTCAAGACAAACGGATTGAAGACACATGGCGAAACAATACAGGGAAGTGAAAGTTATGGTGGGTCCTTAGGTTTACTGATGGTCGAAGTGACGTTACGCAGGCCGGTTGTTGTCCGGTGGCGCGAGCTGACGCGGGCTGGCGTACAGATGTTTTAGGCGGCGTAACAACAAGGAAGATCCTAGAAAATGAGAGAGGTGGATTAGAAGAACGAAGAAAACTCGAAGAAGATACAGAAGAAGAAACTACAAAGACAGAAGTCAATTCAAAAGGTATATTAAATAATAAGTGCGATTTACTTGATACCGAAAGAGCTATTGAAATTAATGATACGGTTCAAGATATTAAATTTACTGAAGGTAGAAGCCGCACTCAAAATGATATGGAAGATGTAGTAGAAGATTCACAAGAATTATCTAATAAAAGTAAGTTATCAGAAATAAGGATTGCACTTAACAAAATTGAATATACAAAAACTATT
Source organism: Bombus vosnesenskii (assembly GCF_011952255.1). Classification (NCBI taxonomy): domain Eukaryota; kingdom Metazoa; phylum Arthropoda; class Insecta; order Hymenoptera; family Apidae; genus Bombus; species Bombus vosnesenskii. Next base: position 24,328 of record NW_022884153.1, on the reverse strand, counting down.
TTACGGAATAAAAAGAATTCATTAGAAAGAGAAAGAGGAGTAAGGAAAAAGAAGAAAATGTACAGACAGAAATTATTTCAAAAAATATATCAGATGATAAATGTGATTTGCTTTAGAAAAAAAAAATATTATCCACAAACTACATTAGGAGTTTATCTATTTTAGTGAGGAGAAAGAGAAAGGATAGAGGAGTTGATCAATAGACTGTGGATTTTGAAGCGTTTATGAAAAACTTACAATTTTAATAAAATATTCAATGTAAAGTCTTTGTTATAATATTCAGATATATAGATGAAAAAAAAACTGAATTTGCATAATTACTCATGGCTTATTGATCAATCATGCGACTCGTTCAGAGGTAACTCGAGTTGTAAAGGCGACAATTTATTAAAAATGGTATATCTGACGTACGATGCATTTGCTCATGTTAAACTATTTAAATAAGTATAAAAATCACGCGAAAAAAATCTACTGAAAATAATGTTGAACTAGTTAATAATAATAAATCATATAGTGAAACACAAACCTTAAATCAAGATTTTAAGTTCAAAAAAAAAAAAAAAAGAAGAAAGAAGTTGATAAAATGACAGCAACATGTAGCAGCAGGCGAGAGAAAATAAGCCAAATTTCTAAAAGAAGAAACGATGCTCAAGAACTCGGAATTTCTCGAGTGGATATGCTAAACAACGAATTTAATGAACAGTTGAAAGAACGTGAAACAGCAATAGAAGACTTACATCAAATGTTGAAGCATCAATCGGAAATTCATAAAGTTACCTTAAATGAAACAAGTTTGAAAATAGGAGAACTGCAGAGTGCAGTGTATCAATGTGCACTAAAAATGCAAGCAACGTGACGATTACTTTTAGAACACCACAAGCACCACGAAAACACAATCAAGACCAAACAAGATCAAGTTCAAAAGTGAAGTTACGTGAGCTTATTACTGCTAACGACCAAAAATTGAATTACGATCCCGAGCATCAACTCGCTGATCTTCAAGTAGAATGTTCCGACAAAGACAGGACGGCACAAGAGTTCGAGAAACACATAGAGGACATGAAGGAGGAAGTGCAAAAATTAGAATTGCAACTCGACGAGTTACAAAAAAAAGAAAAACACACACGCACGTAAAAAGAGTTCAATCTTTTGGGATACAAATTGAAGAACTAACAATAAAATTAGAAGAAATAACACAGAAGAAATAAGTCACAAATATGAAATTGCCTGATGGCTGATGTTGATCGTTGACGTTTATAGTGAAAGAATTCCGTCAACGGCGCCATCTGGATCCTTGTTGAAAAATTAAACTAGCCGCAATAGCACCATTACGCTTATTACCCAAAGTAGCGTTTGCCGCTGAGTCGAGGAGCTGGAGAATTCGTCATAATCAAAGACATAAATTTTGCCACTTCCGGTAATATTCTTTACGTGATCCAGACATTCAAATTCACAACATCGTTTCCCAAGACGAAACTTCCTGCATGGCTGTAGTAAAAAGAAATCGATCAATTGTACAGATCAATCGTCACTCGACTGCTCGAGAATTCAGGTCATCCAGAGAATAGAATAGAGAAAAATGTAGAAAATGTGGAAAAATGTAGTGCGATCATCACAGTGGGAGGAAATAGGGGGATAGGGACCAAATGAATGAACGAGATGTTAAGGACAACTGACGATAAGTTCTTCTTTTATCGAAAATTGCATGTTTGTGAATAGTTTGTGGGTGGTTAGATGGAGAGAATTGAAGAGTTTGGAGGTGACTGGAAGAGTGTTTTGGGCAAGGTAGATTGCAGAATGGTTGCGGTAGCATTGTGTTAATTATGGGTTTGTACATGTAATCTTTGTATGTATCACTACATACAACCTAACGTATATTTTTAATAATACATCAGAGTTTTAGTTATTTCATAGCTATGAATTTTATACTCTATAATCTTGACGCTTTATTTCACAGAAGCGTTTGAATATCCATAAAAATTAAATGAACCAATGTATTCATTATCTTATAGAGAAGATATATTATTTTTAATTATGTTCCAATTATTTATCATGATCCTGATTTCCTTATTCTGAAAATTTGAAAGGAAGTTTTGTAGTTTGATACTTTCAGCGACAAAGGGTGAATATTGCTTTAGTATATTTCGTCACATATACATGTATATCTATATATCCACCGAAAATGCGCTCTTGTAGACAAACGCTCGATTCGCGTCATAGCTTTTAAAGCTCGTCGCATCTCAATCCGTTGGAAAAAGTTTTTCCTGTAGCATATTTTATTTTTACGAACCAACAAGGTCTTTGTTTATTTCCTTCTTTTTTTTTGCTCCAATTCCCCCATTGTTTTTTCAAGGATAGTATTTCAGAGCCATTAGTCAAGTTCATTGTAACAATAAACGTACGTTTCGGAAACATTTTGTGCTGTGAAACAGAATACACTAAAGTTTGAAGGTCACATCGATTTTCGAAAGTTTATAAATGGAGGTGTATGACAGTATCACCAGCTGTTGCTGTCCCCCAGCGCCAAAATACGTTCTGACTACTATTTTATGTATCTCACAGAAGTATGTCTTCATTCATCATCTCCCATGCCATCCACCAACGTGTTCTTAACATGTTATCTCCTAGTAAAATATTGATGTTGAGTCAGATATCCAACTGAATAATCTTTTCGGTGTCTACTATAAGACATTTAAAACCAAGGCTCGTACACACGTGTGCTTATACGTCAGATGTAATACTTAACACGAAACCTGCTTATATTAATATTAAATTTATGCATAGTAGGATGTTCGACCTTTGTAAAAATGAAATTATAATACATACAGTTTCACCGTGGAAAAGTGAATCTTTCTAGCATGTCCACGCAAATGCAGAGGAGGGGAGGACTGTGCATGCACCAAACAACTTTACGTTCGTAATTTTTCACACAAATGTACAACTGTAGGGAAAAAATTATCTCTGATTTTTCGGATGTTAGGAATCGACAATATCGCATAACGGAATGCTGTGTTCTACGTATTCTATTTTTGTTACGAAAGTGGTACAAACGAAGTCCACATAAGAATAGTACAACAAAATCGGTTGAGGTTAGGTTATCGTGCAGATATCGCGGCTTTTGCATTGGAAATCACGCAACTGCCAGTCTCGTCGTTCCTTGTAAACGAAAGAAAGGTATTGTAATCGGTCGGAATTAACATAAAACTCGTCGCATGCGACCATATGGCCTGAATGTTGAATAAACGAGAGTAGAGCGCGAGCTATGTGATTCTAACCGTTTAGGCGGAAACTAATGATTGTAACCAGAGCCGAGATATATGCCAATATTACTTTGCTCGACAAAGCGTATAAGATGAGGAGAGAATCGCGATAAGGTAGAACAAGAGACAGATATTCTCTACGTAAAGCAAGTCTGTCAACTAGATTGAAATCCTATAGCTATAACTACAGTGAATCCATATTCTGGCGAATTGTCTTTTCACAAATGAAGCTTCTGAAGAACGGAATTGATACAATAACTACTGTTCATTCATAACTACTGTTGTAAGAATCTATATATTTGTCTATCTGTATCTATATATATCGATCTATATATATTTGTCAGAATGTCATTTTATCAAAAAACCCATCCTCTGTAATCATAGTTTAACGAAGCATAATTAATAGAAGAGGTAGAGCGTTAAGTGGAGATGATTTAATCACAGTTAAGTAGATAAATCTCTATATTAGTCTCTTTAATTAAAATGTCCTACGTTTTATTTGCGTCATTTTTTTCCTTCATCCAATTTAAAATGTTTAAATAACAATAGCCTATACAATATAATTTTATGTAAAAAAAATTGATTATACCATGTTTATTACAGATATTTAACATTTTTGTGTACATACAAAATTTTAATTATACCTCGCTTGAGAACAAAAATTCTATTTATTTTCCTAACATGTACTAATAATTATTGATCAAACTAGAAAAAGCTGGAGGAGATTACTTAGGAAGATTACTTAGCATCTTATATTCCTGGCAAGGCTCGAACGTTTTATCTTCCTTTAGATTTTCCTAAGTTTCCATTTCTCTGACTTGCTATTTTAGTTAGCTTAGTATACGTGTTATACATAGGTATGTATATTGTCATGATCGCGACAGTCTTGAGTTACCCACGCTTTATCCTCTGTAAACTATTTATAAAAGAAGAACAAATTACATGTTAGAACTTTCATTCAATTTACCAATACAAATAATTTTAAACAAGAAAAAAGACCTAATGCAGTGGTTTCAACTTAAACATATCCAACAGTTATTTACGAATAAATAGTACAAATCTTTTAGCAACATGAAATTCGCGATATTTATTCAAATATTTATATTTACAGTGCGCCATCAGCAAAGAAAACGTGTTTATCGAAACGTGCGCTATCGACTTTATGCTTTTGCCACGCAAACAGGGAAATTGCAACTCAAAATTGAATTCGCACTGCAAAGCGTCGACGTTACGACATAAATTACATACTTCAAAAACACCGAAGGTATCACACGGAATCAGAGAGATTCTATGAGAAGTTAAACGCATAGTCACCCTATTGGGAATAGGATTGCTTTGATTCGAGCTCAAACATAGGGAAAGCTGAAAGAATCTTTTGCGGATTTTCCTTCTTCTCTACGTTGGATTTTATACAAAACGACTTTAACCTTTTCAAGGAAATACGGAAATAAGGATTTTAGATAGAGAGATTTATCTGGAAGGAAATGGATAGAAAACGTAGAACCAGTTCTTGTTGGTTGAAAGATTTTTTCTCTTCGCAGAGATTCAAGCTTTAAAGAACGATCAAATATGTGCGCAGCTGACTTACGCGTGAAGTTATTATTAAAAAAAATTGTTGCATTTAAAAGGATAAATATTAATTTAAATTTAAAAAAATTGTTAGTTCAATTATCATGTTCAATTTAAATTTAAAAAAATTGTTAGTTCAATTATCATAAGTTTAAAGATATGTAGATATTGTATTCACATATCGAAAATCAGACAGCAATATTAATTAACACACCTAGTCAAACGCACACGTACTTTAAAACCGTGCTTTAAAATCGATATTCGCTGAAACAATACATCGCTCTGCGCTTCCAATTTGTTTTCGCACGAAGAATCAGTCCACTCATTGTTACCGTCACCATCTCTACCGTAATCTATATTACTCGAATAAATTCTATATCTTGATTGGAAAATCACATATTTTAACGAACTTCCTTATTTTTTGTTTTTTATGACTTTAATTGGCAATTTCCATAATGTTCTATAACTTGACAATAGACTGATAATATTTCAGGATATATATACATACATCATGTTCTTGAGGATTCTGTAGTAAAATAATTATAGGAAAAACAAACTATTTAAGAAAAAATTACCACCTTCGAGTAATAAATTATAGAAGGTTACCAATGTAATTTAAAACTTAAAACTTAAAAATAATCTATTACACGTAACAAAGAAAAAGATTTCTTCGCAAACGGTAACTCGAAAATTACAGCCATTGCTGTAGAAACATAGTTTTACAGGGAGAAGAATTTCGCTAGAAACTCTCGACGATGTCACATCAAGCGAAAATTCAATAAAGCGATTACTAACCATACTACCAGCGGCAATCGTGTTACGGCAATTCGTAAATTAGTTAGTCTTCTATTTGCAGAAACGTCTCTGGCAATATCGTCACACTCTTGATTACGTCGGCGCTATCAAATGGTCTTTGGAAGAAAGTTTTCCATTATCTACTTTTGCCCATGGCGTCGTTCCAACAAATGAATTCGAGTTCTGAATCGCTTTGTCTCGTATTACGATTTTATAACGGTGTTTCTTTAAACTTTAAACGATCGTAATAAATGTATTTACGGACGATGACTGATATCTGGTCTGTCTTAAAGTTTCAACTAATTAGTGCCCCGTTACTTTGGACGTTATGAAATGTTGTATAACCAAAGACTTATCTTCTCTTTTGGTAGTTGCATAAGAGAAGACTGAGCCATTGAAACGCTCGAATAGATTAGCTGATTCGCTTAACGTATTTTTACTTCCGACGAGCTAAACACAAGAGCAGAAAGCACATAAGGAATAATACGGAAACGTCAAACGTATGCAGAAATATATTTCGTAAAAGCATTAGTACGTAACATGTCTTTATAATTCTATTTATGTATAGTAAAATGGCTTGTATCCATTTTCATGAATTATAACTGACATTTCAAAGCATTCATGTAGATATGTAACTCTCGTTAATTAATAATTTAACAATGCGTCATGAAACGTATCATTTTCGTTTCTTCCTTTGTTTCGTTATACACAGGAACGAATTTGTAAATAAAGATGTATAATCAACGATAACATATGACAGCGAGTATAATAACTGTCAGCAAAGGAAGAGGTCGGTAAAATGATTGTGGTTGATTTCAGTGTATCGGTAAATAAGCTTTGACAGACGTTGCCGGGGGACTCGGTGTCGGTGAAACCGCGTCGATGAAATGATTGTCAGTAATTTAAAGATAACCCAATTTATTGATCTGTCTCCCCTTCATGGCGTTGTACGTCTCTCTATAAAACATATTCTACCTCGGAGGGCTGAAAAATTTAACTTGGTCTCACTGGACTGGACTGTAAGTAAGAAAATTGAAATGCAAAATCCACGTGTGAGCGCAACGGTTTAGATGGAAAGTTCGATAGGACAATCATGTATATTAGCCTGAAAGAAAGCTCGTGGCTTCGCACGCAACACGTAATTTCCCTCGCTGAAATAATCCTATTACAACGATACGATTTAAAATTTTCCTTAACAGACCTCGCAATGTAATTCTTCATCTACAATTTTTTATTCGGCCTGAAACAAGAGACTTTCGAAGCCTTATAGAGTCTCGCGAATCTAAAAGTCAGGTTTCAACGTATTTTCGCGTCTTATTCTATAATACTGAAGACATTAAAGGTGTTAACGATTATTGTCTCACTATATACGTACATCAAACGAGTACTTACGTAAGAGACGAATGGAAATGGAAACAGCCGAGAATAATTGAAGATAATTTGAATACGTTCCGGGCTATAATACAATTTCTCGTGAACCGTAATTGATTCGCAGAAGGGAATTGCTGCTTCTCACGACTAGCAAAGTGTTTCGCAAAAAAAAAAAAAAGAGAAATGGTATCGGAAGGATAGAAAAAAAGCGGTGGCTTACATCAAGCAATCTTCATGCCGATAATGCATTTATTATTCAGTTCGTTCATTTTCTATCGCGTAACAGACACTGGGATAACTGACAGAACGAGCGTATTAATCTTGCATCTCTCAACCTGACTTCTCCCGATGGAAAAATATTTACTGGTCTGGAATCGTGCATCGCTAATTAGTAAAAAAGTAATAAGCAAGAAAGCAATTATACTACCGGATTGGTATTTCTATTTTATTGGAGATTAATTAACCTGAGTAAACCAAAAACTTATCGAAAATCAATCGAAATTAAATCACCTTTTCAAACAGGCTATAAATAGCCAACTAATATTTGCAGTAATAAACTTCACTTTCGAATAAAGTATACGCTCTATAAATTGTAAATTGATAATTTCGTTATTATATCATTTTTCTTAGTCTAAACTGAATTCGGTGAAAAGAGCTTTCAATTGAATTACACACTTCATTAGTTTATGAATTATATTCGTTACCATACGTACAAGAGAAGGGTGACTGGTTTAAAAATTCAAAGGGTAGAACCTCCAAGCTCACGATTGGAAACAGATTCAGTTCAATGGTTTAATTTGCCATTTAATTGAATTCTCTGGCAATTTCAGCGAACTGTGGGCTTTAGAAGTGTCCAGCATTCAAAGGCAAGACCTCCTCCATCTTTCTCTTTCTTTCAGTTCCAACCTCAAGTAATTGACCTGTTAATTCGACGCTATATTTACATGCTCGCAAGGGATTCAGACGACTTCATTGCTTTAAATTCGCAATTTAGCAAACACGAATGTCTCAATCAATTTGTAGTTCGAAACAAATAAAAGATAATCAATTTTTCAAAATAACAATCGATATGTTCAATGCATTTGTCGATGCATTTGATCGTTATGTTCATTTAGCATTTTTATAATAAAAGCGTAGAACACATGTACATACACATAATATTCCATGAAATGATTTATACAAACTATGAGTCTCGTTTTATCATATTATAAAAGAATGAATTTTTCCCAATAAATGTAACTTCATACAAAATCTTGTTTAAAAAATTCAGTTTTTATTCTCATCAAATTAATTTAATATCGGAATATGTCATTTTAGTCGTTATAAAAATTTTATGTCAAAAAGCGTTCACAGATACATATATAAATAAATGTCCAATCCTATGCATTTATTTAAGCTGAAATCTGAACTTAAATATTTATTAACAATATTCTGACGAATATGTAATGAAAGATAAAAGCAGCTTTATTTTTTTATAGGATGGCTCATGCTTTTTATTCATTTTATGTTTTTCGTTGTCAGCGCGTAACTACCTATCAGCCGCATGAATGCCAGGTTTTACTACTCAGAAGCGAAGAAGCGAAGAAGCAAATATACGTTACCTTGCATGGAACAACGTTAGATACATATAAAAGTCATAACGTAGCTATTTACACATGGGGAATATTTATTTTCGTATGAAATATTTTTGCTTCTGAATTCTCATTATAAATGTACGTCCATTTCCTACGTTAAAGTACGTCTCTGCTTTGAAAACCTTCATTTAAATATAACGGTTAACAGAATATTATTAGAGAAATATTAAAACGAGACGCTAAAAGAACATTTTAATAAAGTACAAATGATTATTTGTTCTTTGTTAAATTGCACTGCTGTAACTCTAATTTTATTAAATTCAAAATGAATCATTTATAATATAAATTTTATTAATATATTATTAATATAAAATTAATTATATATTATTAATATATTATTAATATAAAATAATTATTAATATAAAATTTTATTCCGCAAAAATCATAAAGTTGAAAGTTAGGAACGAATAACAAATGAATAATCTAGTTTCATTAAAAGGCACGTGGTTAAGGTACGCCAATCCGCGTAATAACTTTGACACTCCAATTATTATAAAATATGTATCCTTAAGGGATTTTTTTGCGCGAATGCAAAATACTTTTCATATGTGCAACTGAATAAATGGGGCGTGATTTTCAATATTTCTTTTTGTAGAATTTATAACAAAGTAACTTTTTCACAAATGTTTTCGCTAACATTTTTACAACGTAAATGTCTTCTTTTGTAATTAATAATTTCAACATTTCTCTGAACAGTTTCGTTGTGATAAAAAAAATATACAAAGATTATGACGTGCTTGTTTAAAAATATTTATACGGAACAAGACTTTGAATTTGTCAGACCAATCGTTCTAACGAACGAATAAATTAAACGACTCGTAACAAAAAATTATTCCTGTCCATGTTTCTCTTTGTAAAAGTAATTCAAGGCAAGTTAGATGAATCGCTGTGTACCCTTTCTTTTTATTTCTTACTCAATTTATACAATTTTTTCGGTTCGCGATGATACACTTTCGATACTTGGATTAGTTAAGAATTTTTTTATTAGACTGACTGGATGATTTTGAAGGGAGCATTTATATTCTTCCATTCGCTGGAGTGGGAGAAGGTTTTGTTTATACTTAGCGTAAAATTCGGAAAACGGCTGGAGTGATCGAATGCCACTCAGGCGGCTGAGAACGGGTGCTGACCGGACGGTCACACGCGATAAGGCGTTCGGAATTTCGGTTTGTTATATACAGTTGCTCGAATTTCGTCTGTGACATTCCCCCCTTCTTAGATTGAACTTGATCCCTCAAGTTTTCTTCAGAAGACTTTTGTGGAATCGGACTTGACGTGGCTTGAAAATTACAGCTGATTCCTCCTCTTCATCTGAGTGGTATGTGTTGGTTGGAATATAGATGTTGGGTGTTGAGCCCAGGGTGAGTGGTACTGGTGGGGCTGTCACATTGTGGCTGTTGATTACAGTTTCATTTCGGCAGCAAAATAAATTGATACATAATTTGTTCGGTATACATTTCCTGATGCATTTGAATACCCCTATTTTGTTTAATCCATATATACCTAGTACGCCTAATGCTATGTACCCTAATATCTGGAGCGTGGTTAGTCCCCAATACTGTATATTTTTAATTCTGTGTTCGAAATTAAGAGTTTCTATCTCGTCGCCTATTTTATCGATCGTTGTTTTATAGCCTTGTAAATTATCTATTATTTTCGGTGCTCGCTCGAGTTTATCTAATAGATGAGTGAAACTATCGTTTGTTTTGAGCGCTAGGGTTTTGTTTTGATTTCGTATATGACTTCGTTTTTTGTTTCGCCTATACGCATGTGTTCGTCTTTGTACAATATATCGCAAGAAGTGTTAGCTCTTATGATGGAAGGCTTGTCAAGTTTTTGTAAGGTATGTTTCGTTTGGCAAATTGTGTCTATTTCTATCGGATTTGCTGGTATCGCAATGTAACAGTTGCTAGTTTTGAGCGGTATAAAGCTAATGTCTTCAATCTTAAGTACAGTTATTTGACAATGTTCAATGTGTGGTTTGAAATTTATTATTTCGCTGCGACAATCGGTTCTTGAATTTCTGTCATGGATTGGTAGTGTTTGTTTGCATATAGTGGTTCCCGCTCGATTCTTACAAAGTTTGTTGAAATACTCGATATCAGCGTTTATAAATGAAAGACCTGAAGTTAAATATATCTGATGTTCGACTACTGGAGCCAAAAATACTCCATTTCTTTTACTCGGGATAGGATATACTTGTAATATGTTCCATTCTGTGTTAGAGACTGAAGGTACTATGATCTTGAAAAATATTTTGTCATCTATTGTGAAGATTTTAAGATCACTGATGTCGTGTATGAATTGAAAATGTTCGGTTTTGGCAGAAATCGCGGTGTAGTACATCTGGCTACCTATTGCCTTGGCGTAATTTTCTATGAATTCATTGGGGTCATGTATTTGTGGACTAATTATTCCTTGTTTGCCTAATATCATGACGTTAAGTATTTCATCTAAGTGGAAGTGTAAAGTTTGCATCGCGGTGTCGACTTTCATGATCATCTTAAGCATAGATCTATCGATATTTGCCTGCTGTTGTAATTTTAATATATCACTATATGATCTCTCTAAGTGGTTTAGGTTTTCTGAGTTTACAATTTTTCCAATAAGTGCTGTTTGATTAGCTATTATGGTCTTGATTTTATTATTATCATCGAATAGTTTGTCCATATTTTTGTTTATGAGCGTAAGATCATCATCGTCGAGAGTCCCGAACAGACTTTTCGATACGGAACCTATGATGTTAAGCAAACCTTGTGTGCTCCGGGTATGTGTTAACGCTTTCAAATGTTTTGCGAGTTGTTTTAGGTTATTGATGCGATTTTGTAATCCGCCTAACTCTTCGACGTATTGTTTGCTGATTGCACGTGAGTCTATTGTTAATTTATATGATTCTATTGCGCTTATCTGTTCGTATATGTCGCGAGTGTCTAATCCTACTATTACATTGGCAGTGTCGCTGTATAAATATCCTTTTCCTATGTTTTCTACGAATACAGAGTTTCCTTCTAATGGTGTAATATTTATTTGCGCGGATACTATTCCGGCAAAGAGGAGCGTCGATCACCATTGATAAAGCATATCGTTGTCGGTTTTCCTTCCAGGTAGACTGTTTTTGACACTGCTTGTTTTGGAGGTACGTCGTTTTCCTGTTGCAATAAAAGTATATTATTGTCAAGTTTTAATTGTTGATTCGAGAGTTCAAATTTGCATTTAGATAGGGCTGGCAAACCGAGTATGCCGTCTTCTATAATTGGAAAGTTGTCTTCTACCACAAAAAATTCTAGAGTTTTGCCAAATAGTTTTATCAAAGCGTGTTCGTTGGTTTTAAATTTAGAGTGTCCCATCGAGAATTTCCGTTCTTTTGTTATTCTTGGTCGTAATACGCATCTTCGCTTGAGTATATTAATTCCTGCTCCGCTGTCAATGAGGAATTTATGTCGCTGTCCGTCGGATCGTAAAAGTACTGTGGGTAGTCTTCCTGTTGTGGCGTTAATTCGTAGGTCTGGTCTATTGGTTCCTCTATTTCTTCCTTGTGTGTCTCGAGATTGTGGACTGCTGGTGGTCTCGGAAATTGGCTGGGTGTTCGAAAATTTTTACGTTGACTGGAGACATGTCCGATTTGGTTGCATTTGAAGCATTTTAATTGTGTCCTTTGGGCAAGTGGTATTTGTTCGGTTTGTCGGAAGCTTCTTGGCATTGGATTGGGTGTTGGAGTTGGTTTTTTAGTGATCGGATTAGGATTATTGGTTGTTAGTCGTTGCTGCTCAGGAAGTCGTAATCGTTCTATTGGTTTTGGTCGTCGATTTCGATCTTCCCTGAAGAATCGCTCGATGTCGGTGGCTTTCTTTTCGGCTTCAAGGATGTTGTATGGTGGATTGGCGAGTAGTAATTGTCCTATTTCGCCTTTCAGGCCTCGGATAAAATCGATCACGGAGTCTTTTAAAATCCTGTCGTTCATAGCTCGTCTAGTAATTTCGTCACGGTATTCGTTCGTTATACTGTATTGTAACTTATTGAGCGCTCTGCGGAACCTGATGATATAATTTTGCACACTTTCGTCGTGACGCTGTCTCGTTTCGCGTAGTTGGTCTTGATGTTCTCTAACAGAGTCTTGGGTGGCTACGTTTCGTCTTAGGGCATCGTACAGGTGTCCGTATTCGTATATCGGTATATTGCAGATGGTCATTGGGGCTTTACCCGCGATTTTCCCGATTTTGATCATTTTTAATAGTAGCGTGAGTTCGCTACACATGGCTCGTAATTCGCGTACTTCGCGTATGAATTCTTCTACTCCGATATTGTCTTCGCCGTTTAATTGCGGAATACATACTATCGCGTCTTTGGCCCGTAAGCTCGGAGAGGCGAATTGCGGTGGACGGTCTTCGTAAGAGGGATGGTTGTCTTCTTCTGTTCGAATTGGAACGCATGGTAGGGAAGTTCTATCTCTCGCGGCAACAGATTCGCCCATAGTAATAAGGGAGCCTAGTTCTGTAGTAGCGTCGCGTCCTATTTTTATTTTAGAGATATTTTTGCCTAATAGTTCTATTTCCGCTGCACGCTTCTTATTTTCACTGTCGGCCGTCCGTTGTGTCTCTTCTACACGTTACGCAAGAATTTCAATTTGTTTTTGTATCACGTCGAGTATGGCACGAATCGAATTGTCCGTACCTCCGTTTGTAGAAACGGTTTCAATAGTTTCGACTTTGTCTTTTCGTGATGTGGGCATGATTCTAATTGAGCTTCTTGAGTCTGAACTACTGTTGCTATTTGGACTCGAAGCGCTTGAGAAACTGGGTTTTCTCACACGGTATCGTGAAAATGAATCCAGATTTTTCAGCTTACGGTAGTAGCTATGACCGTTGAGGAGTCTCAGGGATGTTTCCTCTCTGGCTGGTTCTAGATTCCGAATCTTATTCGTAGGCTTGCTCTGCGCTGACCGTAGTCTTCTCGTTTAGTTTCACCGTAGTGGAACGTTGAAAGTTGCTGCAGGGCTTCGTAGTAGCAAAGATTCGCACTGGGTCCGTTGATCCTTCGATCTTCAATGATGCGCGTACGCCGAAATCGTAATTTCGTTTGCACTGAAGTGAATAGATCCTGGCACGGATCGCCAAAAATGTCGTGTAAAATTAAGGTAAAAATAAGGAACTTGTTAATTTCCGAAAAGGAGATAAAGTTCTTTTTATTTTTGACTCAATTTATACACTTTTTTCGGTTCGCGATGATACACTTTCGATACTTGGATTAGTTAAGAATTTTTTATTAGACTGACTGGATGATTTTGAAGGGAGCATTTATATTCTTCCATTCGTTGGAGTGGGAGAAGGTTTTGTTTATACTTAGTGTAAAATTCGGAGAACGGCTGGAGTGATCGAATGCCACTCAGGCGGCTGAGAACGGGTGCTGACCGGACGGTCACACGCGATAAGGCGTTCGGAATTTCGGTTTGTTATATACAGTTGCTCGAATTTCGTCTGTGACAAAGACCTCGAGAAGCTGAGGACGAAGGAGCTGAGAGCGCGTCTCGCTAGCTTGGGGTTGAACGTAACGGGAAGAAAACCCGAACTACGCGCGCGGCTACAGGCGGCCCTAGAAGGAGACGATGTATCGTCGGAAGAAGAGAGCTCCGACGAAAGTGAAGGCGAGGACGACAAACAAGGCGCGCGAGAATACAGGAGAGGCACGCGAGCGGTGTATCAGGACCGCGATGAGTAGCAGCAGAAGGTATGCGTCGGTTCGATGTTGAGTCTTAAAGACGTGGAAGACTCATTAGAGAAATTCAGCGGGGATGATCTGCTGAGTGTAAATCAGTGGGTGAAAGACTTCGAGGAAATGGCAGAAGTGTGTGGTTGGTCAGACGCCCACATGGTGACCTATGCTAAGAAATTACTCGCAGGCTCCGCTCAGGCCTTCGTACGACAAGAGCGATGCGCGAAGTCCTGGGCAAAGCTAAAGAGAGCGTTGAGGAATGAATTTGAAAATGTAGTAAGTGCCCAGCAACATGAGGATGATCTTGAGCAACTGGTTGGATTTAAGAAGCAATTGGAGAAGAAATTAGCTGATGCTTACGAAGAGGTCGAGGAACAACGTCAGGTTGTTGGACAATGGAAACGACGCGTGCAAAGTCTGAATGGCGAGATTCACGACTTGAGACTGTTGGAAGAACAAACAGCTAGGAATAATCTTCTGGAAAAGAAACAGCGCAAATTTGATTCAGAAACTCAGAATCTAATGACCGATCTGCGGCAAGAGAAAGCGCAACGTAAAAGATTAGCTAGAGAAAAAGAAATCGCGATCGCGGAGTTTACCATAGAACAGAACCTTAGTGACGCAAGATTGGAAATCGAATTGAAGGAAGAAAGATTGCGGACATTGGGCCAAGAGCTTGAGGAGTTAACATTTGGTAGCAAAACGGAGGAGGAAGTAGCACAGCTGAAGAACCAGTTAGAAGATGCAGAATGCGCTAGAGCAGTTGCAGTTAAAGCGAAACAGGCACTGGAGCAAGAACTGAATGAGACGCAGGCTTCGTTGCAGGAAGCACTGCGGCAACGTTCCGAAGCAGAAGATCGTGTTAATGTAGCTAGTCGCGAACGAACTGAGCTACTGTCTGAATTGGAAGAAAATAAAGAAGAGTTGGCAGAAGTTTTGAAGAAGTATCGGGCAGCCGTGCAGCAAGTGTCGGAGGAACGGAGAATAGTGGCAAGATACGTGGTGATTGGTAAAGTGGACCACGAGATGGTGTCCTCGTCGGATTCTTGCGGCCAGCAGGAGGACTTAGCGAACATCACGAGGAGGAAGAATCTGGCTAAACAACAGCAACAGGATGTTGTTGACGATATTTGCAAATTTACTGAGAAGGATAGCGTTGCGGGTGCGAGGGTTGTTTCAAGTTTTCGGATAGACTCGAAGAGAGTCAATGCAAGGCGAACGAAAAGACAAGGGAAGTCGCACGTACGGAATCCCTCCAATAATATCGATACGAAGATTCGATATACAGAGGATGTGGATGACGAGGACGACGATGGGATTGTCGAGGACACGATGAACGTGAAACCTTCGAAAAAGAAGAGATCATAGTCTCGGTAGATGGTAAGTTGTTAGCGTCTTCCATGTACGAACCGAGCCTACGAAAACGTCACGATGCTGCCACGACGATCAAAGACCCTGACAAGAGTGAAATGGGTAAACAAACAGCGGAGAGGAAGATAGAGGAAGAGCGAAGGAGGAGCAGTAGCATCGAGGACGAACAGGCCGTGGTGTTCCAAGAGGAACGAGATCAGTTGCGTACAGACGCAAAGAGACGGATCGAAGAGATCCAAGCCCGAGACAAGTGGACGTATAACAAGAGACGCAAGAAGGCGACAGCATACAGGACGGGAGATCTAGTGGCGATCGAGAGGATGCAGAAGGGTCCCGGGCTAAAGCTGCATCCGAAGTTTCTTGGACCGTATCGGGTGATAAAAGTCCTGCGAAATGACCGATACATAGTGCAGCGAGAGGGGGAGCACGAAGGGCCACGTACAACTTCCACGGCAGCCGATCACATGAAGTGGTGGAATGCTGACGATAGTGATGTAAGTGCGAGCAGCGATGATGAGCACATCTGAGGGCAGATGTGATTGTCAGGAAAGGCCGAATGTAATATCGTAGAATAGCTTTGATTGGAGATCGGCTGAAATTAGAAAACACCGTGTACGTCGTCTTTCGTGGTTTGTTTACATCCAAGAGCGCCTAGTAACAGCGACGCGAGAAAGGATAAGCAGCGTCAAAACAGAGGTACGGTTTCATATTTCAAGGAGTGGCAATCGAGAGGCCAGAGTATGTGAGCCGAAAAGTGTGTATGTGTGTGAGAGGACGAGAGCAAGAGCGAGCACGACCGGGCAGGAGTGTATTGGCGAAGATCAGAGCTAATTGAGTCGTCGAAGAGTAGAGTCGTGAGAATTGATAGAGTTGTTAGAGAGAGAGAGAGTGTGTGTGTGTTAGATTCGTTGTGACGAGAGTGATCAAATAACTGTAAAGTTATTTGATATAGATACGAGTATTGCATTTAGTTTCCGTTAAATATCGTTCTCTGTCCAATTTATATTTGTATATTCAATTTAATATTAATAAATTGTGAGTAATCGAAAAAAAATTTCTATCCTTATTTTCCGATATTACATATACTTATATGTACTCTATATATATTCTCTATCTTAGATATACCATAAAATATTTCGTGAAATCGCGTATTCGTGTCTAATGTCAGGGATTCTCTTTCCATAAGTCTGCGTTTTCTATATTATCTTTCTTCCTTATCAGTAGGCATTCTCACAATTTGTGATTAATACTGCTCGTACAGGAATGTTAGGTTTTTGACGTTGCAAAATTTCACGTGAAATAATAATGCCTATATATTGACTAATTTATCAATTAATTAAATCCGTGTATATCAAGTTTTCTATAATTTAGTACTTTCGTGTAACTACAGAAATTTGATGCAATATAAAATTTGATTAAAACAGCGATTCATTAGGAAACGAGAATAATGATGCAAATATTTTTTGTAGCCATTATATAGGATTTCGATCGCATAATTCATCAGTATCAACTTACCAGTCTTTAACGGAAGAACAGAAAGAAGGGCAGGCGGTACACAGACCGCAATCATGATCATTTTCATGTAGACTGTCAGACTGCCGTACATCTTCGTTAGTCGTCAAAAGTCGCGATGAGAAGCGTAAAAGAAGTGCACTAGCCAGAAGTATCTGCGACAGAAATCAGAATACACTCGTTTTCGCATGGTTGGATCAATTTCGCGTGGGACTAACCTGATTGAACCTAACGCGGGATAATTGTGTTAAGGGAAGTGATACATTTACACTGTACATGAGAGTGTGTGTGTAAGGGCCAGAGGGCGTCAAGGTCTTAGTGGAGACAAAAGACTGTTGCCAGATGTTAGAAGAATCTAGGATAGTCGGTTGGCGACAAGCGTGCGTGCAAGACGTTCTTCAGAGTGTAATATAGATGTATAACTGTAGTGTGGGAAATATAGTCAATTATTTGTATTCCCAAATCCTCGAATTTCCTTAACATGGTAGCAGAGCGTGGTTACTAGTTTTGCAAGATATTTAGTGCGTGGTTACGATCTTGCGAGTGAGTTTTCAGTAAAGAAAAAAAAACTTTCAGAGGAACAAAATATACTTCGAGCACGTAGGAACGCTTGAGTAAGAAAAGAAAAAAAAAGAAGAATCAATTAAAATGGAGAGATCGGAAATCATGATACCTATATTCGATGGTGAGGATTATGGAATGTGGAAGCAAAGAATCACGATGTTTCTCAAATATAAGGAATGCGAAGTTGTTACAACTAGAATGAAGAACGAAAGAGACGATGAAGACTGGGACAAAAAGGATTTGAAGGCGATTAATATAATTTATAGCGCAATATCGAACAGACAATTGGAGTATGTTAGGGAAGGAAAAACGGCGTATGATATAATAAAAAGGTTCGATGAAATGTACTTGGAAGAGTCGACGGCACAGCAGATCGTATGCAGAAGGAGATTGGAAAACATAAGACTGGAGAACTACAGTGATTCAGCATCATTCTTTAACGATTTTGGGAAATTAATCAATGAATTAAAAGGTGCGGGCGCACACGCAAGTGAGAGGGAAAAGCTGAATTACATGCTGAATATGTTACCCGAAGAATACAGCTACATAGCGGACATAATAGACGCATTGAAAGAAGAGGATCAAACGGTAGCGTATGTAAAAAATAAAATAGAGTTAGCAGAGAAGAAAAATAAATACAATCGAGGAGAAAGGCAAACCAACGCCTTTTCTGCAAAAAAGGAAGGATGCTTCAGATGTGGAAGATTAGGACACTTTGCGAGAGAGTGTCAAAATGGCGTCCAAGCGGGAAGCAGTAACGGCTATTGGCATGGGCCAACACGTGGTCGAAGCAGAGGAAGAGGGAACAAAGGCAATACGAGCAGAGGACGTGGAAACTTTCATCGTCAATCAACAACCGGCAGGGGCGAGCATGGAAACTCAAGAGCAGGCATATGGACAGCAACGGCGCACGCAGCAAACAGCAGTGAGACGAATGAAATAAGTAAGAACGAAATAGTGTGGCTATTAGATAGCGGTTGTACCGATCACATAATTAATAATATAAATTATTTCGATAAATCTATCGACCTAAAAGAACCGGTAAATATATATTTAGGCGATAATAGACCGATAAAAGCGACAAAAGTTGGGAATGTTATAAGTTATTTTGAAGCATTCGGAAAACAAAATAAAATAAATATGAGGAAAGTATTTTACGCGAAAGAAATGTCCGCAAAATTGATTAGTTTAGGTAAACTAACAGACAATAAGAATACGGTTATTTCCAAAGGAAATATTGCGAAAGTAATAGATGAGGATAATATACTTACAGTTGTAGCGTTCAAAGAGAATGGGACATATAGAATAAAAAGTATATTGAAAGGGAAGAAGCACTTAGTAAACAGCGCCGAACGTAGTGGTATGAGTAAAAAGGAAAGATGGCATAGGATGCTAGGACACGTAAATTTTAAATATTTAGAGATTTTGGGTAAAGAACAGCTAGTGACTGGCATACCGAATGAATTTGAAAAGGAACTTTTGAAATGTAGGGTGTGTATAGAAAGCAAAATGCATAACTTACCTTTCAAAAATAATCGAACTAAGGCTAAGGAAATAATGGAAATTATTCATACGGACGTATGTGGTCCGTTTAAGACTACCGGATTCAATGGAGAAAAATATTTCATTTCATTTATCGATGATTATAGTAAAATAACTAGGATCTATTGTATAAAATCAAAAGATGAGGTCTTTGATTCTTTCGTACAGTTCGTAAATGAAGCCGAAAATTTAACGGGCAAGAGGTTAAAAATATTAAGATGCGATAATGGTAAAGAATATTTAAATAATCGAATTTATAAATTTGCTAGGGATAAAGGTATAAGAATAAATAATTGCCCAACATACGCACATGAATTAAACGGGACAGCGGAAAGGTATAATAGAACAGTGATGGACATGGCGCGTTGCTTGTTAGCGGAAGCGAAAGTACATAAAAGGTACTGGCCGGAAATAGTTTGAAACACCAGCTCAGATAAATGACCCTCTAACTTACCTTTGTCCTCATCGACGTCAGTGATTTTAAAGCTAGTTATAAGGTGCACTTCTCAGCCAGCGTCCACGGCAGTCAATATTATTTAACGGGTCTTGACGCGATGTAAAAAGGGAAAAAGGAGGAAAGAAGGAACAGGGAAGCAAAGAGGAAAAACGAATTTTTCATTTTCTCGAAACTGGATCAAGTTTCAGGCTGCTCGCCAAAGAGTCTGTAGCTAACGAGACAAGATTAGACAAACCACGCTTTAAAATCCCCACAGAACTATAAGAATCCTCGAAATCAATACGATTCGTCGATCCATCGCCTGATTAAAAAATGAGATAGGATGAAGCTCACTAGTCGGCCTTTGAACTTTCAATAGTGATTCTCTGTAAATGCTTGAAATTGACGCTTGGATTCTTTCCAGATAAACTAGCTTTGCCCCTCCCTCCCTTTATCTATTTTCTTAGATCGACTTAGACTGCCACAACATATTATCTTTCTTCTTTTCTTTTCTTTTCTTTTGATCTTTTAAAGCCCTAAATCGCTGGCTATTTTGTATACTATATATTTTGTACACTCAATTACTCTGTAAGTCATAAGTACATATGTTTTACAACGTTATTTGTCATATTTCAGTTAAACCGCAGAAAAGCCAGAAATATATTTGCAGCGTGTTTTAACGCGTCCCTGGCAAAGATCTCTAAAACGAGTTGCGACACAATTTAAAGCGACAAATAGCACCGCCTATCTCGTTGTGGTAACACACGGTTCGCCAGCTTTTTAAAAGCGCTCTCCGTTTGCTTTTTCCTCTCTTCCTTGTCTCTTCGTTTTTTCTTAACGAGCAAAACCATTTTCGCGAGGACGAGAGTACGGAAATGACGTACTGGCAATTTTGTTTTGTGATAATACAAGCAGCTCGGTTTCAGTGACTTAAACTTGGGCCCGAGCTTCTACTTATCCCTACCTTCCTTTCCTTTATTTTCCCTTCTATATCGGTTTTGCGGTTTTCCGCATTTCCATCACAATAAACCATGTTTTTTCTCGATTTTACATGTTAGCCAATGATTCACGGCAAAAGCGTCGACTGTAAAAATATTTGTAGTTGCAATAGCAACAAGTATGTTTTCTCAAATAGAAAATATTGGGAGCGTACTAGTGACGAGGGCCTCAGGCTTGATAACGAATCCGTGACCAACGGGAGGCCAGGTTCCCTTGCTCTAACTCACACGTGCACCACTCCCTGCTCGTAAGGCACTCGACTTCCTTCACCGATCAGCTCTCTAGCAAGACTGCTCGTCATCCCAACGACGCCACCGAAACAAGACTCCGGTCGAGTGTCTCAGTACACACGATTCTCCGATCGACGTACGATTGCTATCGGTTTGGACTTGCGATTGTTTCGTTATGGCTATATTAGGCTCTAGGTTGCAAGGTTAGGGTGTTGTCCTGAAGTTCCAGAGGGGCCCCGGCGTCCTTTCGTCTCCGACTCGGCCATCCTGACACTTACACGTCCTCGTGTGTGGCCTGCTAGCTTAGTCTACCCGTCGGGGCTTCCACCACGCAGGCATCGACCCGGCGCTCGTCCTCGGAGCAATGTTTTTCTTCTCGCCGCGATGGACAGCGAGACGCGATGTGTCCCGGCATGTGGCAGTGAAAGCACAACGCTTTTGGTGGTGCAGCCGGTCGGCTTTCCTCCGGGCGTCGGGGGTCCTTCTTCGGTTCCCACTTCGCCCTCTTGCGGCATTCGAATATCGGATGTCCGTAAATACCGCAGTGGCCACACCTGGTCCAGGGGGCGGGTGGTCTGCCTCGTTTGTTTCCGGAGCTCGCTAATGACCTCCACGACGGGGGCGTTGGCCACTCCGTGTATAGGAAGGGCTTCATTTCTCTTTGGAATTGTTTCACCGACGTGATGTCACTCGTGAGCGCTAGTCGTTTAAAACGTTCATCGCGCGAGCCCAGCAGATGGAGGGCGGTGGCGGCGAGTACCTCTTCCCTGGTTGAATTTCGCCACTTCGACCCCAGGAGGGTGATGATACGATTTCCGTACGCTCCTGGTGTTTCGCCGTCCCGCGGTAGTTCCTCGGCTACCTTGATTAGCGACGCGGCTGCTACTTCTTGGCCACCGAAGTGCGCGGCGAATTGTTCCTTAAAATCTGGCCAGGTGAGCTCGCCGCCGTTCATTATCTGCGTAAGCCAATACGCTGCCGGACCCTCTAGGGCACGGTTTAGGGCAGAATACAGTGCGCTGTTCTTCAGGGGGTGGTCCCTCATGAGCAGGCCGACGGCTGTGCACCAGGCGGCTGGATCTGCGTCCGCGGCTTCGGGGTTGAAGCGCGGTAGCGATACCCAGGTTGCCCGGTGTCCTTTCTTCTTCTTCTTATTCTTCTTCCTCTTCTTCTTCCCTAGCGACCGCTTTAGTGCGCGCACGATATTCTTACGATCCCGTGCCTACAACGTGTGTTCGGATGCCACTTCTGATGTCGAGTCTGAATCCGAATCCGAGCTCGAGTCACATTCCGAGTCCGAGCTCGAGGCGCCCTCCCGGGCAGGGCTCGCGTGAGATTTGATTCCGTGTTGGAGTTCTCCATCGTCCGGTCGCGGGTGGGGTACTTCCAGATGTAGCAGTATATGCACCACTGCGAACAGGCAGTACATTGACAGAGATTATAGAAGTAGCATTGGCAACTACTACTTATGAACCAAATAACAGGCAAACAAAAATAATTCCGCAAGACTTTCTTGACAAAATCAGAGGAAAAAAGGTAAGCGAAAGCAAAATGACAAAAACATAGAGCTCGTGAAAGCAAAAAAACATCTAAACAAACTTGCAAAGGAAATAGAAAGTAAAATAAAAGATCATAATAATAACGAATTCTCAAAATTCATAGATTCACTTTCTGCGTACGAGAATTCCAACTATTTCCTATGGAAAGCCACGAACAAAATAAAGGAGCCAATTAAACTAATCCCAGCAATCAGATTAACGGACAACACATGAGCCAGAAGCAACGAAGAGCAAGCTGAAGAATTTTCCAACCACCTTTGTTGAAGTTATCTCTTCGAGGAACGCGTGATGAATGTGTAACAGAAATATATTTAAGTATAAGTGTAACTGTAAGTATAAGTATAAATATAAGCATAAGTATAAGTACAGTGTATACTAATCCAGAACCACACTGTGGCAGCGTTACATTACAACAGAGCTTCGAAGCCATGAGTCTATGGGTATTTATATAATTACGAAAACTGGCCCATCTATATATACCCTGCTGCACCATCTGTGCATGGCATATTCCTAAAAAAGGCTATGAGACTGAGAGGCCCTTCAAATTGATTTAGAGCTAAACAATACTCAATAGCATCGGGGACTAAGAGAACTAAACGCTAGAGAAGATGTAGTTTTCCTAGAAGTGAGTATTACTTCAACACCCTCCCTAACACTCGAAATCTTTACAAACGATTAATTTTTAACATCATTGTTATTTTTCAGACCTAATTTTTGTCGTAAATATTGAAATCTTGGTTTCGGTAACGTCTTCGTAAATATATCTGCTTGTTACGTCCGGCGACTCTCTACACAAAGCAGACTCCACGCCACGTGAGTTCTATTAGAAACAGTGACAATGACTGTTTTGTATCGTATCTGGTTATATTATTTATTGTTCTTACTTGGTGCCCGATTTTTGTTAGTTCCTTGCATATATTTTTGGTGTTTGTTCTTGGGTATAGGTCTCTAATTACTACTTTGTGGTTCTTTTCTGTTTTGAGCTGGTATGTATGATGTATGGTATGTTTAATACTTGCGCCACTTTTCGAAAGATTTTTGGAGTATTTGTTTGCATTTTGACTTGTTCCAGTTTTAATTCCTTTATACTGTAGTTTTCTCTTCCGACAGTTTTGTTTAATAGTTCAATAAGGGTATCTGTTATTTGAGCATGAATGTAGATCGGTGGTGGTTTAACGATATGTGTTGTCATTTCTTCCTCTGAACTCGTATCTCCGTCTTTTATCAGTGAGCTGAAAGAATTTCGGAGTGGGATGTCCTGTAGCCACTGGTGCATTTCTGTATCGGGAATTTCTATAGCGCTTGTATTTAGGATTATTTTACGCCTTTTGTGAGCTGTTGCTACCTTCCAGTTTTCATCTTGATAGGATAGTTCGTTATTGTAACTGTTTTCTTCCTGCTTTTGCAACGTTTCCATTTCTTTTATAGGCTTTCCTGTTCTTTGTTAATTGGTTGTTTTCTGCTTAACGTATTTGTAGCTTCATTTATGAAACATATGTCACCCTTTTTTGTTTGGCGGCGGTATTGGTTGTTGCATTTTGAAACTTTTACCATGTGACAGTGTTCGTTAACGTTTTAACCTCCTAAATTCACTATTTATCGCATTAACACTGGAGCACATTTACTCGCGCCTGTTTACCTCGGCTGCTCGGGCAGAATTGTCATTACAATGCAATTATCTATATTGTTACATCGAGGCCTTTCTTCTACAATTTTTAACATTTTCTTCTACATAATATTTTAAAATTTGTTAACAATCACTGTTTACAAATTGACG
>NW_022884152.1:0-23128 GCF_011952255.1 Bombus vosnesenskii | reverse complement strand
CAAAGCAGACTCCACGCCACGTGAGTTCTATTAGAAACAGTGACAATGACTGTTTTGTATCGTATCTGGTTATATTATTTATTGTTCTTACTTGGTGCCCGATTTTTGTTAGTTCCTTGCATATATTTTTGGTGTTTATTCTTGGGTATAGGTCTCTAATTACTACTTTGTGGTTCTTTTCTGTTTTGAGCTGGTATGTATGATGTATGGTATGTTTAATACTTGCGCCACTTTTCGAAAGATTTTTGGAGTATTTGTTTGCATTTTGACTTGTTCCAGTTTTAATTCCTTTATACTGTAGTTTTCTCTTCCGACAGTTTTGTTTAATAGTTCAATAAGGGTATCTGTTATTTGAGCATGAATGTAGATCGGTGGTGGTTTAACGATATGTGTTGTCATTTCTTCCTCTGAACTCGTATCTCCGTCTTTTATCAGTGAGCTGAAAGAATTTCGGAGTGGGATGTCCTGTAGCCACTGGTGCATTTCTGTATCGGGAATTTCTATAGCGCTTGTATTTAGGATTATTTTACGCCTTTTGTGAGCTGTTGCTACCTTCCAGTTTTCATCTTGATAGGATAGTTCGTTATTGTAACTGTTTTCTTCCTGCTTTTGCAACGTTTCCATTTCTTTTATAGGCTTTCCTGTTCTTTGTTAATTGGTTGTTTTCTGCTTAACGTATTTGTAGCTTCATTTATGAAACATATGTCACCCTTTTTTGTTTGGCGGCGGTATTGGTTGTTGCATTTTGAAACTTTTACCATGTGACAGTGTTCGTTAACGTTTTAACCTCCTAAATTCACTATTTATCGCATTAACACTGGAGCACATTTACTCGCGCCTGTTTACCTCGGCTGCTCGGGCAGAATTGTCATTACAATGCAATTATCTATATTGTTACATCGAGGCCTTTCTTCTACAATTTTTAACATTTTCTTCTACATAATATTTTAAAATTTGTTAACAATCACTGTTTACAAATTGACGGCAAGTACCTGATTCGGGATTATACGTTCTATATACATCGAACGTAACAATAAGAAACACAGAAAGCAACTGAGATATAACACGACATTGAAATTAGAAATTAATTACACCCTCGTAGTGGTGCCTGCATCAGCTTGGACTAATTCGCAAACGATGGAAGTTGTATATGTGGGAGATGAAAGAACACCGGAGCCTTTGGAATTTTGGATAATCCCGCAACATTGTAACCTAGAGTCTACTATAGCTGTAACTGAACAATTGTAGTTATTCAATCCGATTGTAATTGCTCGAGAGTTGTGATAATGAGCTTGGGCTCGAGGCAATAGTCAGTCGCCGAACGTGGCCGCGGTCACGGGATGAACGCTTTGCCTAGCGAAGGTAAGGAGTAATTCTATAGCCCTCCTTAAAGGAAATATTCGTGGCGACACGCGACAGTAAACATTCCAACGGTTTCTGTCCCGTAGCTCGCCACACGCAGACCCTATTCTTCGAGTAAGATGATTGCCAGATGTCGATGCGTCTCCGCAGTACATGTTCAGCTAGCTCGAAGGCCCGTTATAAATCTTAAGATTTAGTTAACTAAAGTCCTTCAAACAGACAAACGGTCTTTGTCCCAACTACGGGAAGATAGGGGAGACATATTTTTCAACGAGCGGCGTCTCCCACTAGCAACTTTCCCTCGAGGGCGGCTAGCATCTTTTTCTAACCACCGATATTGAGATTGACCAATTAACAGCAACGCCAATTTCCCTTACTTTCTGAACGAAGGCTTTTCTCGACGAATCCGATGATCTCGTATCCTTAGACACACCCCGTTATAGTTTTCCTCTGTGGCATCATCGGGACGGGAAAGGCATTCTCGCTCGCGATCTCATTGATGAAAGGAGTAACCCTTTACGACCAGTGAATATCACGCATCCGACTTAGATTTTGTGAGTACGTTCATCTATCATCCCGTCGACCGCGGATTCGTTATTGAACCTAGGATCATTGTCATTAGTTTCTCGAGTGCCTAACTACCACGGTTACTTGTCCGGCTCTATAATAATCGTATTTGCACTAGTCCATGTCTTCTCCATTGCATAACGACAACGTGTAACCCAAACGAAGATTCGTTTCACGCCCCTAACCTTAATTCTAATGTCCGCTCCGACATCAGGAGTGGGATCAGTGCCGATTATAACAGTGCAAGAGCTTCGTGCTTACCATCATCGACCATCGTGCTTACGACCATCGTGCGCGAGTTAATCCCGTCGCTAGTGCAAAAATCGAGTGTGGAACCTAACAATTTTTCGACTCCGCTGCATGGTGCGCAGCTACCAATCTGATTATGGAGGAAGATCCTTTACAAAGCAGTGCCCTGAATATAATTTCAATACCGAGTGTCGAATCGACTTCTACGTAGTGGAGGCGCTAACTGGTAGATCAAGCCATCCGTGTGTGTCGTTTCCATTTTACCCCGATTTCGGAGCCGAGTGTTCGCTAATTAAAGAATCCGTAGTCTTGAGAATCTCTGGCAAAAGAACGATTGATATAGTATTAATGCGAGGAATAAGAAATATTGGTACTAAACGTATCGCTCAAATCTTGTCCATTGCAGGTGTCGGTGGTTAGAGATAAACTTTTCATGTTCTCGCTGATAGTTATTTAACAATACGATATCGCGATTGCTCGTTAAATTTTAAGCCAAGATTTTGACGTAATATTACACAAAATAGCCTCGCTATGTGTAAAGCAAAAATAATTAATGCCTGTAATAAAACCGCTGAATACGAGATCGATGTTAATGAAGTTGACAATGAGGTACGTGGTAGTGATAAAAGTCGATTAATCTTTCTTTACGAAAATTCAGAGATTCATCCGTTACGGGTTTCCTACGTACTCGCGTAAATACAGGCCAGTCAGAAATATAACTAATTGATCCTAACATCACCGTACAAAGGAGTTCGAATAGACTTCGCGAGGAAGAACGAAGAATAGTACGTGAGAGAATAAGCGAGTTAATTAGAGTCAAATACCATAAGGCCTAGTAATTCACCGTTCGCGAGCCCTATGTTACTCGTGAAGACGAACGATGGTTCAGATAGATGATTGGTAGATTTTCGAGGATTAAATAAAAATACGGTCGCGGATCGGTATCCTTTACCCCTTATTGCGGATCGAGTCGCGAGATTGCAAAAGCGAGATATTTTATTAGTTTGGACACGGCAAGCAGGTTTCTCCAAATCCCTATTCATCCTAATTCTAGGAAGTATACAGCATTGATTACCCTCGATGAACAATTTGGATAATAAGTTGTTGTTTTTTTCGAATTCTTTTGTGCCTTTGTCCATCCATTCGATGTCCTTTATTTGCATAACATAAGTGCGTGCGCGTTTAATGTTTCTTCCGGAAGTCATTTTCGGGACGGCGATACTATGCTGACTCCGTCGAAAATGAGGATTCTTATATTTTCGGACAACCTTAATAATTGTGCAGCTCATACTTGTCTAAATATTCTAATATTTATGTTCTTCTTTGCTACAATTTTGTAAACCATCAAAGCGTTTAGTACGGAAATCCTCAGGAGTAGTCGCGTGCCAAGTCTTCTGTAGCATTTGACCCTTTTTAATTGCGGTGACATAAGAAATCATTTGGTCGGAGTGATCTGTACTACACTTTCCTTCGTTCCATTCAGCAGCGGCTGCTGATTTCGAGGTTGCGAACAAACGAAACGAGAGATCATTCTTCAGATTCCTTTGAAAACACGTATAACAACCAACGTGCCATTCGTACGTTGTCGTCTATTTGAATGATATCCTACTTATTGCCGACTCGATAGATCAAGCTCTAAAAGTATTGCACACCGTACTAGATATCCTTGTAAGAGCCGGATTCTCCTTTAACTTTTCAAAATGTTCTTTTCTAAAGGCATCGGTACTCTATTTGGAATATGTAATTTACGACGGAGAAGTTCGTCCCAATCCGAGTAAAACACACGCCTTGAGTTCTTTACCTGCGTCAACGACCGTCACACAGCTCAGACAGTTCATAGGTTTAGCCTTTTATTTCCGAAATTTCGTCCCTATGTTTTCACGGGTAATGAAACCCTTGTATGCGCTTACTTCCGATAATAAAAACATGACATGAACAGATAGGCATGAAAAAATAAGGCAAAAGGTAATTTCTGCCCTGACCGACGCGCCGTTGTTAATGGTATTTGACCCGAACCAGCCGATAGAACTTCATATCGACGCTAGTTCGGACGGATATGAGGTTATGTTAATGCACAAGGTTGAAGGTAAAAATAGAGTAATAGAATATTACAGTATAAGAAGTAGCCCTGCGGAATCTAGGTATCATTCTTACGAACTAGAAACGTTAGCAGTTGTGAACGCCGTCAAGCATTTCCGTCATTATCTCCACGGACAAGAATTTCTTGTCGTCTCCGATTGTAATCCTTTGAAGGCTTTCAGTAGTAAGGTAAATTTAAATGACAGGGTTTACAGGTGGTGGGCTTACTTACAAACTTTTACTTTTGACATTCTGTACCGGGAAGGTAAACGAATGGCCCACGTAAATTTTGTCTCGCGAAATCCCGTAGACTTGGATCACCTTACGATCAACGAAGTCATAGAGAAGGAAATCAATCTGACCGAAATCTCCGAAGACTAGCTATTAGTGGAATAACGTCGCGACCCACAAATTTCTGAGATCGTCGATAAATTACAGAACGAAGAGCTCGCGGAAGACGTCGCGAATACGTATGAGTTACGGTCCGGCACCCTTCATCGTAAAATACAGACAAAAGGTAGAACTCTCTGCCTGCCCATCGTGCCGAGAGGGTTTAGGTGGTCTGTTATTAACCATGTGCACCAGTCCATTATGCACTTAGGTTGGGATAAAACGCTTGAGAAACTGTACGAGTATTACTGGTTCGAAAGAATATGTCATTGTTTTGGTCGACGTCTTCACTAAATTCGCATATCTGCATCATACTCGTAAAGTAGATTTCCTTAGTACCGTTAAAGCACTTACGTACTATATTTTTATTCGGCAGTCCTTGCCGGACAATAGCGGATGAAGAGAGGTGTCCTAACGGGTAAAGAATTCCAAGATTTGTGGCAAGGTAAACACTAAAACTCCTCTTAATCTCAATCGGTGCGAGTAGGGCCAACGGTCAGGTAGAGCGTATTACGGGTACGTTGAAAATTATGTTCACGATCATAGAAACGACCGGGCGATCGTGGCTAGACGCGGTTGGCAAAATACGGCTGGCTTTAAATTGCACCACCAACCGCGTGACTAAATCGAGCCCATTGGAACTATTAATTAGTGGAACAGCAAAGACCTTACGACTCGTTGATACCCGATAATATCGAAGAAAAAGAAGTAGATATCTCTGAAGTAAGACAGCGGGCAATAGAGGATATAGAAATTAGTGCTAGGTACGATAAAGGTGGAGTTGACAAAACTAAAGCTAAGGTAGTTAGGTTTAACCTTGGTGATTTTGTATTATGCAAAAACGAGGAAAGAAACCAGACGAAGTTAGATCCGAAATTCAGAAGTCCATTCGAGATAGCAAAGATTTTGGAAGGAGATAGATATACTTTAAAAACCTTAGACGGCAAACAATCATATAAGGGCAGACATGACAGACTGAGAAAGATGCTAGAAAGTTGCGCCCCTGCTGAGATGGACGTCTGCGGTGATGACAACGATGGTGATAATAACGATGCAAGTGCACTGACCTCAGAGGATCATTAACACCACGTTGTGGTCGTAGTGTATACCCACAGTGACGTTTTGCGTGTCTGCAATATATCCACTGTGATGTCTCATACATCTGTAATATATCCACAATGACGTTTTGCGTGTCTGCAATATATCCACTGTAATGTTTCATACATCTGTAATATACCCACAGTGACGTTTTGCGTGTCTGCAATATATCCACTGTGATGTTTCATACATCTGCAATATACCCACAGTGATACACCCAACGTAGCAATATGATCCAACCAACTGAGATTCATCAGTGTACGAAATCGAACATGATCTGTCGTGTCATTACGGTCTGGCGACTCACAGAACGCAACTAGCACTTTGAATACAAATTATAACGCTACAAATTCTTGTTCTCTTTTAGTTTTGTGTTGTCAAGCCTCCGAACGAAATTTTGTTATTGCACTGGACCCTTGACTTACTTGGACATTTAGTTAAATCGTAAATAATGTCAGTTATATCGAATCTAATGTAAGAAAACACGACATATTAGTTACACACGAGGACGTGTGATAGTCAGGATGGCCGTGTCGGAGATGAAAGAACACCGGAGCCTTTGGAATTTTGGATAATCCCGCAACATTGTAACCTAGAGTCTACTATAGCTGTAATTGAACAATTGTAGTTATTCAATCCGATTGTAACTGTTCGAGAGTCGTGATAATGAGCTTGGGCTCGAGGCGACAGTCAGTCGCCGAACGTAGCCGCAGTCACGGGATGAACGCTTTGTCTAACAAAGGTATGAAGTAATTCTATAGCTCTCCTTAAAAGAAATATTCGTGGCGACACGCGACAGTAAACGTTCCAACGGTTTCTGTCCTGTGGCTCGCCACACGCAGACCCTATTCTTCGAGTAAGATGATTGCCAGATGTCGATGCGTCTCCGCAGTACATGTTCGGCTAGCTCGAGGGCCCGTTATAAATCTTAAGATTTAGTCAACTAAAGTCCTTCAAACAGACAAACAGTCTTTGTCCCAACTACGGGAAAATAGGGGAGACTTATTTTTCAACGAGCGGCGTCTCCCACTAGCAACTTTCCCTCGAGGGCGGCTAGCATCTTTTTCTAACCACCGATATGGAGATTGACCAATTAGCAGCAACGCCAATTTCCCTTACTTTCTGAACGAAGGCTTTTCTCGACGAATCCGATGATCTCGTGTCCTTAGACACACCCCATTATAGTTTTCCTCCGTGGCATCATCGGGACGGGAAAGACATTCTTTCTCGCGATCTCATTGATGAAAGGAGTAACTCTTTACGACCAGTGAATATGCGTTCATCTATCATCCCGTCGACCGCGGATTCGTTATTGAACCTAGGATCATTGTCATTAGTTTCTCGAGTACCTAACTACCGCGGTTACTTGTCCGGTTCTATAATAATCGTATTTGCACTAGTCAATGTCTTCTCTATTGCATAACGACAACGTGTAACCCAAACGAAGATTCTTTCACGCCCCTAACCCTAATTCTAATGTAAACCCGACATATATTTTATTAATTAAGTTTATTAGAGGAATTTTAATTTTATTTTCTTATTTTATTAGTTTAATTAATAAATTATAAAAAAACTGATAATTTAAATTTATTTTTAACAAATCTAACTTTATTATTAACTTTTTTATTCTTAATAAACCATTATGATATAAATATTAAAATATTAAATTTTAATTATTACAAATATAATAAAATTTATAATATTAAAAAATTATATTTAAAACCCAACTATTGTATTCTTTTAATATTTATTATTTTCCTAACTATTATACTATTAATTATAGCAAAAATTTTTTATATTAAAAATAAAAACGAGCAAAAAAATGAATAAAATAATTTCATCAATTTATAAAATTCATATATTAAATTTACCTATTGTTACGCCACGAGGCTTACCACAGGCTGTATTTTCTAACCGTCGCTCGCGGTCCTACAACGTCGCAGACGGATCGTCGCGGCTGCCCGGCAAACAAACATTGTAGTGGCAAGCGCATGGTTCATTAAGGGGTCGCCTTCCAAAAAGGCTTCGGCTTTCCTTTCATCTCCGACATATATATATTTACGTGACAAGCTTTCATTTCAATCTATATTTAAGATTAATATTTTATCAGTTTCTGTTCGTAACAACATCGAAGTAGTCAATAAGTTTGAAGAGTATAATTAAGGAAGTTATGAAGCAAGAGGTTAAGAACAAATTCTGAAAGAGGTTATGTACAACTCAGTAGTACTGCTTTACATTACTTTGCGAATTACTTTTCAAGCATAAAAATAGTTTAACAGCCACTTATAGTTACTTCCTTACCATTACATTCATTAAATTCGTTTGATTTTGTAAACAAAATAACCACGCTGACCAGTCTCTTATTTAAAATAGAATTATTTTGTCATACATCCAACAGTTTACTTTCTTTTCGTAAATATTATTAATAATTTTATCAATTTCGTATACTTCCATCCTTCGTATAAGTGACAATGAATCAGAAGAGTTTCATAGCAATATTGAACAACATACAGTCAACTACAACACCATTAGATACATCCACCATACAGTCAACTACAACACCATTAGATAACAACAATACAATAGATTATAATTTTCTACGTGTCATTGATTCATCATCATCATTTTCCATTTTTTTAGCATATGTAAAAACCATCCAATTTAAAATGTTTAAATAACAATAGCCTATACAATATAATTTTATGTAAAAAAATTGATTATACCGTGCT
Organism: Bombus vosnesenskii; assembly: GCF_011952255.1. Taxonomy (NCBI): domain Eukaryota; kingdom Metazoa; phylum Arthropoda; class Insecta; order Hymenoptera; family Apidae; genus Bombus; species Bombus vosnesenskii. The sequence continues at coordinate 14,654 of NW_022884152.1, read as the reverse complement.
TTAAAACCATGCTTTTGTCACGTAAAATAACAAAATAAAAAAAGGAATTTGAGGTAAAAAATAAAAAAAGAAAACTTTATTTTTTTTCTAACATCAATACACTTTACAATTTACTTCCGAACTCTAGGCGTGACTTTCTAAGACTGACTCTTATGATTTTACTTTCGATCGATTTGAAGTATGCCGGTCGTGACACTTTAAAATCGATATTCGCTGAAACAATACATCGCTCTGCGCTTCCAATTTGTTTTCGCACGAAGAATCAGTCCACTCATTGTTACCGTCACCATCTCTACCGTAATCTATATTACTCGAATAAATTCTATATCTTGATTGGAAAATCACATATTTTAACGAACTTCCTTATTTTTTGTTTTTTATGACTTTAATTGGCAATTTCCATAATGTTCTATAACTTGACAATAGACTGATAATATTTCACGATATATATATGTCGGAGATGAAAGGAAAGCCGAAGCCTTTCCTTGGAAATTTTGGGAACATCCTCTAGTACCTTAGCCTAGATTTTATTATAGTTGTAATTGCTTAAGATTTGTAATAAGCGAGATTGGGTTCGAGGTGATAATCGGTCGCTGAACGTAGCCACGGTCACGGGATGGATGTTTTATCTAACGGAGGCCTGGAGTGGTTGTATGTGTTTTCCGAGAAATGTGGTTGTGGCGGCATGCGGCCTCGAGAGCGGGCCTAGCCACGTGTGATGTTGCCTCTGAGGTGCCGATGCAATGGGACATACATTGTATTAGTAATCAAAACTCCAGGCAGAAACTGCCTAGCAACGGCGTTTGGAACTTTCTCGATGCTTCCAACGAGTGTGCCTAGCAACAGCGTTTGGAACCTCCTCGATGCTTCCAAACGGGTATAGAAAACAAAATGCAATCGTACAAGGAGAAAAATCTCCACGAGGCTGGCATTCTTGCGATTGCCTTGGAGAGTGATACATCGAGCATTTTCGACGATCGCATTTGCGTCTAAGTTAGTTTCGCTTAGTAAGGAGTTATCCCGGTGAGCGTGGATTCGTTTGAACTCAAACATTGCTAATAGTGTTATTTAATTTAATTATTCATAGATCGTATTATTCATTAGGCTTAGTGTTTGTTAGACTTATTATTAGTTGTACCTATTATTTGTTAAGCTTAGTGATAGACCTGTATATACTTGTAAATAAAATCTCGGCTTTGTGAAACGATGGCTAGTCCACATGAAGAGTCGTCGCGCGCCCAAAATTCGAATCGTGATCCGACATATACATACATCATGTTTTTGAGGATTCTGTAGTAAAATAATTATAGGAAAAACAAACTATTTAAGAAAAAATTACCACCTTCGAGTAATAAATTATAGAAGGTTACCAATGTAATTTAAAACTTAAAAATAATCTATTACACGTAACAAAGAAAAAGATTTCTTCGCAAACGGTAACTCGAAAATTACAGCCATTGCTGTAGAAACATAGTTTTACAGGGAGAAGAATTTCGCTAGAAACTCTCGACGATGTCACATCAAGCGAAAATTCAATAAAGCGATTACTAACCATACTACCAGCGGCAATCGTGTTACGGCAATTCGTAAATAAGTTAGTCTTCTATTTGCAGAAACGTCTCTGGCAATACGTCAGCAAAGGAAGACGTCGGTAAAATGATTGTGGTTGATTTCAGTGTATCGGTAAATAAGCTTTGACAGACGTTGCCGGGGGACTCGGTGTCGGTGAAACCGCGTCGATGAAATGATTGTTAGTAATTTAAAGATAACCCAATTTATTGATCTGTCTCCCCTTCATGGCGTTGTACGTCTCTCTATAAAACATATTCTACCTCGGAGGGCTGAAAAATTTAACTTGGTCTCACTGGACTGGACTGTAAGTAAGAAAATTGAAATGCAAAATCCACGTGTGAGCGCAACGGTTTAGATGGAAAGTTCGATAGGACAATTATGTATATTAGCCTGAAAGAAAGCTCGTGGCTTCGCACGCAACACGTAATTTCCCTCGCTGAAATAATCTTATTACAACGATACGATTTAAAATTTTCCTTAACAGACCTCGCAATGTAATTCTTCATCTACAATTTTTTATTCGGCCTGAAACAAGAGACTTTCGAAGCCTTATAGAGTCTCGCGAATCTAAAAGTCAGGTTTCAACGTATTTTCGCGTCTTATTCTATAATACTGAAGACATTAAAGGTGTTAACGATTATTGTCTCACTATATACGTACATCAAACGAGTACTTACGTAAGAGACGAATGGAAATGGAAACAGCCGAGAATAATTGAAGATAATTTGAATACGTTCCGGGCTATAATACAATTTCTCGTGAACCGTAATTGATTCGCAGAAGGGAATTGCTGCTTCTCACGACTAGCAAAGTGTTTCGCAAAAAAAAAAAAAAGAGAAATGGTATCGGAAGGATAGAAAAAAAGCGGTGGCTTACATCAAGCAATCTTCATGCCGATAATGCATTTATTATTCAGTTCGTTCATTTTCTATCGCGTAACAGACACTGGGATAACTGACAGAACGAGCGTATTAATCTTGCATCTCTCAACCTGACTTCTCCCGATGGAAAAATATTTACTGGTCTGGAATCGTGCATCGCTAATTAGTAAAAAAGTAATAAGCAAGAAAGCAATTATACTACCGGATTGGTATTTCTATTTTATTGGAGATTAATTAACCTGAGTAAACCAACAAAAACTTATCGAAAATCAATCGAAATTAAATCACCTTTTCAAACAGGCTATAAATAGCCAACTAATATTTGCAGTAATAAACTTCACTTTCGAATAAAGTATACGCTCTATAAATTGTAAATTGATAATTTCGTTATTATATCATTTTTCTTAGTCTAAACTGAATTCAGTGAAAAGAGCTTTCAATTGAATTACACACTTCATTAGTTTATGAATTATATTCGTTACCATACGTACAAAAGAAGGGTGACTGGTTTAAAAATTCAAAGGGTAGAACCTCCAAGCTCACGATTGGAAACAGATTCAGTTCAATGGTTTAATTTGCCATTTAATTGAATTCTCTGGCAATTTCAGCGAACTGTGGGCTTTAGAAGTGTCCAGCATTCAAAGGCAAGACCTCCTCCATCTTTCTCTTTCTTTCAGTTCCAACCTCAAGTAATTGACCTGTTAATTCGACGCTATATTTACATGCTCGCAAGGGATTCAGACGACTTCATTGCGTTAAATTCGCAATTTAGCAAACACGAATGTCTCAATCAATTTGTAGTTCGAAACAAATAAAAGATAATCAATTTTTCAAAATAACAATCGATATGTTCAATGCATTTGTCGATGCATTTGATCGTTATGTTCATTTAGCATTTTTATAATAAAAGCGTAGAACACATGTACATACACATAATATTCCATGAAATGATTTATACAGACTATGAGTCTCGTTTTATCATATTATAAAAGAATGAATTTTTCCCAATAAATGTAACTTCATACAAAATCTCGTTTAAAAAATTCAGTTTTTATTCTCATCAAATTAATTTAATATCGGAATATGTCATTTTAGTCGTTATAAAAATTTTATGTCAAAAAGCGTTCACAGATACATATATAAATAAATGTCCAACCCTATGCATTTATTTAAGCTGAAATCTGAACTTAAATATTTATTAACAATATTCTGACGAATATGTAATGAAAGATAAAAGCAGCTTTATTTTTTTTATAGGATGGCTCATGCTTTTTATTCATTTTATGTTTTTCGTTGTCAGCGCGTAACTACCTATCAGCCGCATGAATGCCAAGTTTTACTACTCAGAAGCGAAGAAGCGAAGAAGCAAATATACGTTACCTTGCATGGAAAAACGTTAGATACATATAAAAGTCATAACGTAGCTATTTACACATGGGGAATATTTATTTTCGTATGAAATATTTTTGCTTCTGAATTCTCATTATAAATGTACGTCCATTTCCTACGTTAAAGTACGTCTCTGCTTTGAAAACCTTCTTTTAAATATAACGGTTAACAAAATACTATTAGAGAAATATTAAAACGAGACGCTAAAAGAACATTTTAATAAAGTACAAATGATTATTTGTTCTTTGTTAAATTGCACTGCTGTAACTCTAATTTTATTAAATTCAAAATGAATCATTTATAATATAAATTTTATTAATATATTATTAATATAAAATTAATTATATATTATTAATATATTATTAATATAAAATAATTATTAATATAAAATTTTATTCCGCAAAAATCATAAAGTTGAAAGTTAGGAACGAATAACAAATGAATAACCTAGTTTCATTAAAAGGCACGTGTACGCCAATCCGCGTAATAACTTTGACACTCCAATTATTATAAAATATGTATCCTTAAGGGATTTTTTTGCGCGAATGCAAAATACTTTTCATACGTGCAACTGAATAAATGGGGCGTGATTTTCAATATTTCTTTTTGTAGAATTTATAACAAAGTAACTTTTTCACAAATGTTTTCGCTAACATTTTTACAACGTAAATGTCTTCTTTTGTAATTAATAATTTCAACATTTCTCTGAACAGTTTCGTTGCGATAAAAAAAATATACAAAGATTATGACGTGCTTGTTTAAAAATATTTATACGGAACAAGACTTTGAATTTGTCAGACCAATCGTTCTAACGAACGAATAAATTAAACGACTCGTAACAAAAAATTATTCCTGTCCATGTTTCTCTTTGTAAAAGTAATTCAAGGCAAGTTAGATGAATCGCTGTGTACCCTATTCGCGTAGCATGTGCTTTAACGACCAGCGTGCAAGCGTTAACGGTGTGCTTTAGTTTCTCTCTGGTTGTGTTAAGTGTTTAAGTAATGAGCATATACTCACTACGGGTGGTTTGCATGAGATCACCTGGCACCACTTCGGCTTCGAATGATAGCAGATGCAGAGACTGCAAACCGCAGGTCCCGGCACAAGCATAAGACCATGTCGAATGGTTTCTCCTTGAAAGTCAGTACTGTTGTCGTCTATAGCATCTGAAGACGATTCTCAGCTTGAATATCTTTGCCATTCGACGGTCGTACGCGCAGTTACGTTAACCGTTTCAACGCCACTCAGCGTGATCATGCTGTACGCGTAGTGTGGTGAACTGTGTCGCGATGTTTGGTTACGATTGTCAATTCACAACGCGCTCGGTTCCGAACGTAGCTTGTCACTAGTCTATCAGAGTTTCCTCTCGTAATTACTTTTCTTTCAAATAATCGTAAACCAAATAAAGAAAAAACTAATGTATAAATTACCTCTTGAATTGGAAAACCAATTACAGAACGTCACACAAACAAAAGGTAAAGCACGAATATTTGGCAACCTTTTGACTCTTTAGTGTAACGTTTCTGATATAGCTGATGAAGTGAAGCGTGAACGCGTTGAACGGTATGTTTCGACAATCCGATACGGATTTTTAAAACATCCCTGATACTGAAACGGCTAATAGCGTTACGAAAACGATCGTGCCAGGAAATTTTTGTTCGGATCCGCAACGGATCCGCATTGCGGCTGCCACAATGCTTCTACGTAGCATTGATGCTTCATCGATGAAGCACGATTGAAATTGGATATTCGATTTCTTACTGGGGAGAGAGTTTTCATATCGTGTTTACTGTTTCACTTCGCAAGTGTGCTTTACAGTATACGTTAGAACTTGAAATCGAGCTATTTGAGTTAAAGTCGCTTGAAGCTTGAAATGACGTTTAAAGGATATAAGAATAATAGAAGGCTAAAATTCAAAAGTGTATATACGTACATATACATTTCAATAAAAATAGCAGATAATCTCAAGTAAAAAAAGTAGATTCGCGCTAGTAAAATAGTTTCAAAATACTTGTGAAAAGTCAAACGACTTGACTAATTAAAAATGGATGTAAGAGCTTAAAGGACAAAGGCGTATAAGAGTATCAATTAAGTAACAAATTCACAGTGACAAAGAGGTTTCCAGTCGATCGAATTCAAATAAATCGGCTAATTTGAACGAAACTTTAGATGCACGAGAAGCGACACTCGTCCTCAAGGACTACGAAAGTTCTACTGGGATGAATGAAAACTTTTGTCTGACCCGGTGTGTATACACAAGATGCGCGAATCTCGAGTACAGCTTGCATTAATTAAAGTAATTGGTTGGTTTGATCAAATTAATCGGTTTAAGCAAATCACTTTGAGTCCAATTACCGGATGTCATCGATGCTACGTTGAAATGGCGAACACCATCCAAGTAATTGATGTCCTCTGTAATTATTTGTTAATCATGCGCGGAATCAGAACGATTCGACCTCGTTCCAAAGCAAATCGTTACTAGAGTAGAGACGGGAATTAATAATTCGTGTCAATTGTTCGATCGTGTTCACAAATTCAAATGCGGTTGAGTGGTGGAAACCATTTATAACACGTCCCATACAGCATAGATCGCATACACGTCTTAGGATGTATTTTTGGTACTTATATATACTCTATATATATTCTTATTCTATATATACTGTAATATCGTAGAACGACGAACGATTGTCGGGTGAAGAGGATTTGACGCTGGAGGAGCTGAGGAGTAAGCTCGACAGATGAATCTGCCTATATCCGGTGCGAGATCTGTGCTGGTTGCCAGGTTGAACAGAGCGTGCAAACCTGGTCGATCTACTCCTAAGGGTTCGAAGCGTGGCGAAGATCAGAGCTAATTGAGTCGTCGAAGAGTAGAGTCGTGAGAATTGATAGAGTTGTTAGAGAGAGAGAGAGAGTGTGTGTGTGTTAGATTCGTTGTGACGAGAGTGATCAAATAACTGTAAAGTTATTTGATATAGATATGAGTATTGCATTTAGTTTCCGTTAAATATCGTTCTCTGTCCAATTTACATTTGTATATTCAATTTAATATTAATAAATTGTAAGTAATCGAAAAAAAATTTCTATCCTTATTTTCCGATATTACATATACTTATATGTACTCTATATATATTCTCTATCTTAGATATACCATAAAATATTTCGTGAAATCGCGTATTCGTGTCTAATGTCAGGGATTCTCTTTCCATAAGTCTGCGTTTTCTATATTATCTTTCTTCCTTATCAGTAGGCATTCTCACAATTTGTGATTAATACTGCTCGTACAGGAATGTTAGGTTTTTGACGTTGTAAAATTTCACGTGAAATAATAATGCCTATATATTGACTAATTTATCAATTAATTAAATCCGTGTATATCAAGTTTTCTATAATTTAGTATTTTCGTGTAACTACAGAAATTTGATGCAATATAAAATTTGATTAAAACAGCGATTCATTAGGAAACGAGAATAATGATGCAAATATTTTTTGTAGCCATTATATAGGATTTCGATCGCATAATTCATCAGTATCAACTTACCAGTCTTTAACGGAAGAACAGAAAGAAGGGCAGGCGGTACACAGACCGCAATCATGATCATTTTCATGTAGACTGTCAGACTGCCGTACATCTTCGTTAGTCGTCAAAAATCGCGATGAGAAGCGTAAAAGAAGTGCACTAGCCAGAAGTATCTGCGACAGAAATCAGAATACACTCGTTTTCGCATGGTTGGATCAATTTCGCGTGGGATTAACCTGATTGAACCTAACGCGGGATAATTGTGTTAAGGGAAGTGATACATTTACACTGTACATGAGAGTGTGTGTGTAAGGGCCAGAGGGCGTCAAGGTCTTAGTGGAGACAAAAGATTGTTGCCAAATGTTAGAAGAATCTAGGATAGTCGGTTGGCGACAAGCGTGCGTGCAAGACGTTCTTCAGAGTGTAATATAGATGTATAACTGTTGCGTGGGAAATATAGTCAATTATTTGTATTCCCAAATCCTCGAATTTCCTTAACGTGGTAGCAGAGCGTGGTTACTAGTTTTGCAAGATATTTAGTGCGTGGTTACGATCTTGCGAGTGAGTTTTCAGTAAAGAAAAAAAAACTTTCAGAGGAACAAAATATACTTCGAGCACGTAGGAACGCTTGAGTAAGAAAAGAAAAAAAAAGAAGAATCAATTAAAATGGAGAGATCGGAAATCATGATACCTATATTCGATGGTGAGGATTATGGAATGTGGAAGCAAAGAATCACGATGTTTCTCAAATATAAGGAATGCGAGGTTGTTACAACTAGAATGAAGAACGAAAGAGACGATGAAGACTGGGACAAAAAGGATTTGAAGGCGATTAATATAATTTATAGCGCAATATCGAACAGACAATTGGAGTATGTTAGGGAAGGAAAAACGGCGTATGATATAATAAAAAGATTCGATGAAATGTACTTGAAAGAGTCGACGGCACTGCAGATCGTATGCAGAAGGAGATTGGAAAACATAAGACTGGAGAACTACAGTGATTCAGCATCATTCTTTAACGATTTCGAAAAATTAATAAATGAATCAAAAAGTGCGGGCGCACAAGTAAGTGAGAGGGAAAAGCTGAATTACATGCTGAATATGTTACCCGAAGAATACAGCTACATTGCGGACATAATAGACGCATTGAAAGAAGAGGATCAAACGGTAGCGTATGTAAAAAATAAAATAGAGATAGCAGAGAAGAAAAATAAATACAATCGAGGAGAAAGGCAAACCAACGCCTTTTCTGCAAAAAAGGAAGGATGCTTCAGATGTGGAAGATTAGGACACTTTGCGAGAGAGTGTCAAAATGGCGTCCAAGCGGGAAGCAGTAACGGCTATTGGCATGGGCCAACACGTGGTCGAAACAGAGGAAGAGAGAACAAAGGCAATACGAGCAGAGGACGTGGAAACTTTCATCGTCAATCAAGAACCGGCACGGGCGAGCATGGAAACTCAAGAGCAGGCATATGGACAGCAACGGCGCACGCAGCAAACAGCAGTGAGACGAATGAAATAAGTAAGAACGAAATAGTGTGGCTATTAGATAGCGGTTGTACCGATCACATAATTAATAATATAAATTATTTCGATAAATCTATCGACCTAAAAGAACCGGTAAATATATATTTAGGCGATAATAGACCGATAAAAGCGACAAAAGTTGGGAATGTTATAAGTTATTTTGAAGCATTCGGAAAACAAAATAAAATAAATATGAGGAAAGTATTTTACGCGAAAGAAATGTCCGCAAAATTGATTAGTTTAGGTAAACTAACAGACAATAAGAATACGGTTATTTCCAAAGGAAATATTGCGAAAGTAATAGATGAGGATAATATACTTACAGCTGTAGCGTTCAAAGAGAATGGGACATATAGAATAAAAAGTATATTGAAAGGGAAGAAGCACTTAGTAAACAGCGCCGAACGTAGTGGTATGAGTAAAAAGGAAAGATGGCATAGGATGCTAGGACACGTAAATTTTAAATATTTAGAGATTTTGGGTAAAGAGCAGCTAGTGACTGGCATACCGAATGAATTTGAAAAGGAACTTTTGAAATGTAGGGTGTGTATAGAAAGCAAAATGCATAACTTACCTTTCAAAAATAATCGAACTAAGGCTAAGGAAATAATGGAAATTATTCATACGGACGTATGTGGTCCCTTTAAGACTACCGGATTCAATGGAGAAAAATATTTCATTTCATTTATCGATGATTATAGTAAAATAGCTAGGATCTATTGTATAAAATCAAAAGATGAGGTCTTTGATTCTTTCGTACAGTTCGTAAATGAAGCCGAAAATTTAACGGGCAAGAGGTTAAAAATATTAAGATGCGATAATGGTAAAGAATATTTAAATAATCGAATTTATAAATTTGCTAGGGATAAAGGTATAAGAATAAATAATTGCCGGACATGGCGCGTTGCTTGTTAGCGGAAGCGAAAGTACATAAAAGGTACTGGCCGGAAATAGTTTGAAACACCAGCTCAGATAAATGACCCTCTAACTTACCTTTGTCCTCATCGACGTCAGTGATTTTAAAGCTAGTTATAAAGTGCACTTCTCAGCCAGCGTCCACGGCAGTCAATATTATTTAACGGGTCTTAACGCGATGTAAAAAGGGAAAAAGGAGGAAAGAAGGAACAGGGAAGCAAAGAGGAAAAACGAATTTTTCATTTTCTCGAAACTGGATCAAGTTTCAGGCTGCTCGCCAAAGAGTCTGTAGCTAACGAGACAAGATTAGACAAACCACGCTTTAAAATCCCCACAGAACTATAATAATCCTCGAAATCAATACGATTCGTCGATCCATCGCCTGATTAAAAAATGAGATAGGATGAAGCTCACTAGTCGGCCTTTGAACTTTCAATGGTGATTCTCTGTAAATGCTTGAAATTGACGCTTGGATTCTTTCCAGATTAACTAGCTTTGCCCCTCCCTCCCTTTATCTATTTTCTTAGATCGACTTAGACTGCCACAACATATTATCTTTCTTCTTTTCTTTTCTTTTCTTTTGATCTTTTAAAGCCCTAAATCGCTGGCTATTTTGTATACTATATAGTTTGTACACTCAATTACTCTGTAAGTCATAAGTATATGTTTTACAACGTTATTTGTCATATTTCAGTTAAACCCCAGGAAAGCCAGAAATATATTTGCAGCGTGTTTTAACGCGTCCCTGGCAAAGATCTCAAAAACGAGTTGCGACACAATTTAAAGCGACAAATAGCACCGCGTGTCTCGTTATGGTAACACACGGTTCGCCAGCTTTTTAAAAGCGCTCTCCGTTTGCTTTTTCCTCTCTTCCCTGTCTCTTCGTTTTTTCTTAACGAGCAAAACCATTTTCGCGAGGACGAGAGTACGGAAATGACGTACTGTCAATTTTGTTTTGTGATAATACAAGCAGCTCGGTTTCAGTGAATTAAACTTGGGCCCAAGCTTCTACTTATCCCTACCTTCCTTTCCTTTATTTTCCCTTCTATATCGGTTTTGCGGTTTTCCACATTTCCATCACAATAAACCATGTTTTTTCTCGATTTTACATGGTAGCCAATGATTCACGGCAAAAGCGTCGACTGTAAAAATATTTGTAGTTGCAATAGCAACAAGTATGTTTTCTCAAATAGAAAATATTGGGAGCGTACTAGTGACGAGGGCCTCAGGCTTGATAACGAATCCGTGACCAACGGGAGGACAGGTTCCCTTGCTCTAACTCACACGTGCACCACTCCCTGCTCGTAAGGCACTCGACTTCCTTCACCGATCAGCTCTCTAGCAAGACTGCTCGTCATCCCAACGACGCCACCGAAACAAGACTCCGGTCGAGTGTCTCAGTACACACGATCCTCCGATCGTCGTACGATTGCTATCGGTTTGGACTTGCGATTGTTTCGTTATGGCTATATTAGGTTCTAGGTTGCAAGGTTAGGGTGTTGTCCTGAAGTTCCAGAGGGGCCCCGGCGTCCTTTCGTCTCCGACTCGGCCATCCTGACACTTACACGTCCTCGTGTGTGGCCTGCTGGCTTAGTCTACCCGTCGGGGCTTCTACCACGCAGGCATCGACCCGGCGCTCGTCCTCGGAGCAATGTTTTTCTTCTCGCCGCGATGGACAGCGAGACGCGATGTGTCCCGGCATGTGGCAGTGAAAGCACAACGCTTTTGGTGGTGCAGCCGGTCGGCTTTCCTCCGGGCGTCGGGGGTCCTTCTTCTGTTCCCACTTCGCCCTCTTGCGGCATTCGAATATCGGATGTCCGTAAATACCGCAGTGGCCACACATGGTCCTGGGGGCGGGTGACCTGCCTCGTTTGTTTCCGGAGCTCGCTAATGACCTCCACGACAGGGGCGTTGGCCACTCCGTGTATAGGAAGGGCTTCATTTCTCTTTGGAATTGTTTCACCGACGTGATGTCACTCGTGAGCGCTAGTCGTTTAAAACGTTCATCGCGCGAGCCCAGCAGATGGAGGGCGGTGGCGACGAGTACCTCTTCCCTGGTTGAATTTCGCCACTTCGACCCCAGGAGGGTGATGATACGATTTCCGTACGCCCCTGGTGTTTCGCCGTCCCGCGGTAGTTCCTCGGCTACCTTGATTAGCGACGCGGCTGCTACTTCTTGGCCACCGAAGTGCGCGGCGAATTGTTCCTTAAAATCTGGCCAGGTGAGCTCGTCGCCGTTCATTATCTGCGTAAGCCAATACGCTGCCGGACCCTCTAGGGCACGGTTTAGGGCAGAATACAGTGCGCTGTTGCACCAGGCGGCTGGATCTGCGTCCGCGGCTTCGGGGTTGAAGCGCGGTAGCGATACCCAGGTTGCCCGGTGTCCTTTCTTCTTCTTCTTCTTCTTCCTCTTCTTCTTCCCTAGCGACCGCTTTAGTGCGCGCACGATACTCTTACGATCCCGTGCCAACGTAAGTCTGGATGCCACCTCTGGATGCCCCCCTCCTCTCCCCCTCCTCCATCCGAAACCACACCCGAGTCCGACCTCCCATCGTCCGGTACCTTCGTCGGGCCCCAGCTTCATAACGAACTTGCCACCGCAACAATATACCTGCACAACATTTAATTTTGTATATAAATATTTTCATATTTAAAAAAGTTTCCGGAAGCAGGAAGATTTACAAACAAATAATATCATAAACCGAATGTTTCATGATCCTTTTCTAATTAGAGTGTGTGACAGCATGTGAGAGCGTTTCTTAAAATATGACTTATTGCAATTACTTAATCGCAATTATAAACGATTAAGACCTTCTCACAACGAGGCAATCTATCCAAAGTATAAAACTCGTTATACTTGATGAGAAAACAAATCTCTACTTAGGTTTCATTTCGTTTCATCGCGTTCATAAAAAGTGAATTTGTATGAACACATCGTGCAATTTAGTAATTAGGACCGTTGATCTCGCTGCAACATAGATGGATAGAAAAAGCCATTTAAAATGATACAACGTCGGGAAGACAATTATGAAAATTATAAATGGAACACAAGATAAAATTGTTTAAGATTAATTCTTCTTTTTTTTTTAATCGCGAGTGTTTGCAAACGAAGTTTCAATCTGTTTACAATGATAGCAATGAGAGGAGGATGTCTATGAAAGTTATAAATGCGATATTGAATAACATTTCTGCGAGTGGTTTTGTTTTTCGTTACAAATGTTTTTTAAACGAATCTGCAATCTGTTGGAAACAACGGAACAGTAACGGGACGACTGATAGGGAAATAAAAAAGATCGCGTTTTATTTGAACAGACAAATCTTTGAAATCTATTCGAAAGTCTATTTGAAATGGTACGAGCTCGAAAAGAACGGTGAATACTATAGAAGAAGGATTAATTAAAATTCTTATTAATCTGTACGTTTTGTATATTAAATATCTTGATCGATGCCAAGATAACAAATTATTATACAAAACAGTGAAGTATCCACGTCTGACATTAATATTGAGTATTACCATTACTGTAATTTAATTTTTAACCGATCCTGAAAATTCCTTAGAACGTAAAAAGTATAAAATGTTACTGTGCATTTCATGATTAAATGCACTGTAATTTAGAAACAGTTATGAAGTGGAAACAAATAATTTATTCAGAATAAGAATTCTACGTAATCATGTTAAAAAAAAAACGTACTTATAACGCGTTTAAACTCCAAATATGTAAAGACAATAAGGGAAAAGAATTAAACGAAGAATCGTATTTTTTGTAAATTCACACAAGATTTTATCTAAAAAAAAATTAAGATTTTTTGAAGAACGTACAAGACGGAACACGAACAATAAAAAAGGGATGTTAAATACAAAAAATAGATTGAAATTTAGATTATGAAATATAAAAAAAATGATATTGCATAATTTACAATTATTTTCGATAGCTTACGTCAGTATGTTGGAGTGTAAACTATAAAATATTCAAAAACTGATACCATTCAGACATAATTTAGAAAAACAATAAATTGCGGAAACCGTTACTAGAATCAACAAGAAAGCAAATCGTTACTAGAGTAGAGACGGGAATTAATAATTCGTGTCAATTGTTCGATTGTGTTCACAAATCCAAATGCGGTTGAGTGGCGGAAACCATTTATAACACGTCCCATACAGCATAGATCGCATACACGTCTTAGGATGTATTTTTGGTACTTATATATACTCTATATATATTCTTACTCTATATATACTGTAATATCGTAGAACGACGAACGATTGTCGGGTGAAGAGGATTTGACGCTGGAGGAGCTGAGGACTAAGCTCGACAGATGAATCTGCCTATATCCGGTGCGAGATCTGTGCTGGTTGCCAGGTTGAACAGAGCGTGCAAACCTGGTCGATCTACTCCTAAGGGTTCGAAGCGTGGCGAAGATCAGAGCTAATTGAGTCGTCGAAGAGTAGAGTCGTGAGAATTGATAGAGTTGTTAGAGAGAGAGAGAGAGAGAGTGTGTGTGTTAGATTCGTTGTGACGAGAGTGATCAAATAACTGTAAAGTTATTTGATATAGATACGAGTATTGCATTTAGTTTCCGTTAAATAAATATCGTTCTCTGACCAATTTATATTTGTATATTCAATTTAATATTAATAAATCGTAAGTAATCGGAAAAAAATTTCTATCCTTATTTTCCGATATTACATATTTGAAGTATAAATTAAAAATCGACACATTGACTACTTCAAAGAAATTAGCCCGAACGAGACATAACTCGTTCATCGTGGTTTTCGCGCGAAGTAAATATGCGGTTTCTCAATCGTTGTGAGATTCCAACGACGTTAATTCTGTCGAAACGGCGACGCG
>NW_022884151.1:0-26464 GCF_011952255.1 Bombus vosnesenskii | reverse complement strand
ATTTCTAATAGCGCTTATTGTATCTTTTGGAATAAATTAAAGAGAAGTTGAACGTGGATGTACTTAGCGGTGTTTCAAAAATGTTGTAACAACAATAGTAGTATAAATATTTATTTACCGAGTCAGTGATATATGGCGCCAAAGAGTGTGCAACTATTCCGAAAATATGATTGAAAGATACGCCCTGCGATCTGACTGGCGTGGGCAGAAGTTCTGCTGCATACTGAAGACCAACATTGGCTGCCATGTTCAGACAGAATCGCGACAATATTGACATTACTAATTTCGCGAGCACTGGGGAATAAATTAAAAAATACAAAATTAATCCTGGGTACACAATACTTGATTGTAAGTTTAATTAAAAATATAGTCCGATCGAAGCTTAATCAAAATCAAATTAAAATTTCACACAAAACTTTAAACTTCTATAAATCTCCAAATTCTAGAAAACCAACATATAGAAAATTATTGCTTCTAAAATGTGCATACCTCTTTCAATTTCGCCACTAAATTAATTCCTAATAATTCCTAAATTCTAGTTCCATCAAAATAATTATTTTCCAAGATTAATACCTTCGAAGTTGCCAAAATTCTTTTACATTCATCATCAACTTAATTTCAGATTTTTCTCAATAATACGTCATTATAATCGTTTTAATTTTACTTTAATAAACAGATCGATATATTTACTGGAATGCAGCATAAGTTCAGCGATACTGAGTACACAGGTCATTGCCATCGTGAGAAATCCGCAGAGTCTACGACCCCATCGGTCGAGCAACAGGGCGAGTAATAACCCAGCTGGAAGTTCTGTGGCACAGGCGATCGAGAACGACACGAACACCGAGCTCTGGATAAGTTTTAATGAATACACGTGACCGTCGAACGAGATCAGGGTGAAACACCTACAAGATTGTATCGGTTATTTATGAAGGTTTTCTCGCAACATGAACTCGTATCTTATACTTGCCAGAATGCAACTAGAAGAATAGTGTTTCTCGCCAACCGTGGCGTTTTGAACAGATCGAGCAGCGTCGCTGATTCTTGAATTTTGTCCGGTGCCTCCATGTTACTCTGCAAGAATTTATTTCGAGAATAATTAACGAAAGATATAATACGAGTCGTGCCTTTAGCCCTTACACAGTTCAAAATTCATAACACACTGAAAAGAAATTTTATTTTCATTTTATTCGTCATTAATAGATAGCACGAACAGTGGCACTTTGCATTCTGTTTTATGGAATTAGTCGGCATGGCTTTTGATATCGAGATTTATTAATATAATGGGTGGTTGGTTGATTAAATACTTTTCTGATCCGAAATACAGTCGGGAACAAAACTAAGTGGATTAGTGGAGAAAATGTAAAAATTCATTTCAATCATTTGCTGAACTATCTGCATATTATTAGAAGGAAATATAATAAATAAAACTCAAGTATATGAGGCTGATACTAATTTGATTATACTTTCTTCACATCTATTTCCATTAACTATAGCAGCTTATTTTTATCCCCGATTGTACTTGTAAATTGTAAATATTTTATAATTTCTATATAAATTCCCAGATTTACTTCAAATTTTGTACGAGATCGATATAATACCGCAATGGAATCGCGACAGTCAAGTTTCATTTCATATTTCATTTTTCATCGCGTTTCATTTTTAAAACCTGTCTATGCATGTTAAAATACATTCGCGAGTCTGTGTGTTTTCGACGTGAATCAAATATATCTGTCAGCACTGATTCAAGTACTGTACCGTATGATTTCGCGTAAGCTTTCTAGAATTCTATTTGATCGAACTTACGACGAATATATCGCAAATACGCGAGTCTGGATTTCTGCGATTGATCCTAGCTGTTCTCCGTAGTTTCTCAACAACCTTGTCCATCATCCCGTTGGAAACGTACCAGCTTGAACAGAGCAAATACGAGTGATATGGATCGATAAGTAAATTTGCATAAATCTCAAAGCGCAAGTTGAGAATTCGAATAATCGAACGATTAGGAGTTTACTTACCGGGCGCTCTCGGGAAGAATC
Source organism: Bombus vosnesenskii (assembly GCF_011952255.1). Classification (NCBI taxonomy): domain Eukaryota; kingdom Metazoa; phylum Arthropoda; class Insecta; order Hymenoptera; family Apidae; genus Bombus; species Bombus vosnesenskii. Next base: position 24,425 of record NW_022884151.1, on the reverse strand, counting down.
CACGGTGTGATAGCGACAGATAACAGCGGTATGGCAGTAACGTAAGTAAAATATCTCCAGTTCGCGATATAATAGGCTATCCATGGTAAAATTGTACTGGCCACTGCGAAGTATACGCCAAAGGCGATATTCACGACCAACGTCCGTTTCGAAACAGCCATATATTCGAGCACTGCGGGATAATTGATCGTCGATGACTCTCGGAATAACTGATTATTATATCAAGATACTTAACGACGATTATTCTTCATGTTGCAGTAATAGAACATGGAAGATTTATCGAGTGAAACCGGTTATTATTAATATGGAGCAATTGATGACGAGCCGAATGAACGATACCATCAACATAATTGTAGGATAATTGTAAGATTATAAATATAATTCCGATTTTAAATTAATCCGTTTACTCTGCAAACGTGAATGTTCCGAGTTTGAGCTGGTCCGTATAACAAAAAGCGCTACATAATGCACGTGTTTTGTTTCTAACGTATTTAAACGAATTACGTGTTGAAAATTTTGTGATAATTTTCATTTCGAACGAATATACAGAGTGGTTGGTAACTGGTGGTACAAGCGGAAAGGGGGTGATTCTACGCGAAAAAAGAAGTCGAAAATATAGAATAAAAATTTTTCGTTCGAGACTTTGTTTTCGAGAAAATCGACTTTGAATTTTCGCTCGATACGCGTGCACTTTATCGCGTCTCGTTATAACGGATCTCACTGTAGATCGTTGTCTCGATGGAAGAATTAAAAAAGAAAATTTGTATTCTATATTTTCGACCTCTTTCCGCTTGTACCACCAGTTACCAACCACCTTGTATAACTCGATTTAAGAATATCAAGATATAACTATCCTCGACGACATGAAAATCGATGAAACGATCTTTAACAATAACAAAATCAATATATTCATCTCTGGTGGTGGCAAAAGCTCTTGAATCAAGAACTCGAACCGTATAGTTCAATCGAGTACAGCAACGTCAAAATTATCTTCGAGGAACACTTCATCAAAAATTTCTCACGCAACATCATCTTTCACGTAATAGAAACATTGACTTCATACTAACGTTATCTCTCGCGTGACTGAAACATTGGCTTATCGGTCGAACCTCTCGCACTTTCTACTTCGTAGAAGGCTTACCGATAATCAGAGGAATGTTGATACAGTTATCGAACGCCAGTCCAGTGAGAAACCTACAGACGGCGAATGACCAAAACCTATTTGCGCTGGCAGTGAAAATGGAGGCAAAAAGGGCGATACCATTGCAGAACATTAAAGCTGGGATACGACCCTTGTGATCGGCGATCCAACCGACTAGGAAACCACCGATGATGGATCCGCAGAAGAAGATGGCTTGCGCCGTTGATACGAGGTATTCTCGGTCGCATACCCAATCTAGCTAATCACCAAGGTTAAGAGTTAGTCAGCGAAAAACCAGATTCATATTTTTCAGAATATAATTTTAATCCTGCTGCGGTCTTCGATTCTGCTCGCAGTTCGATGAATGAAAGAGTTCTTTATGCTCTGAAAAAAACGTTCGCGTAAAATCGGAACGAGGAATTATCCGTACTAACAATTATCGTCTTATACTTTATTTAAACTTAAGAAATTTACTATAACAAGGTTAGAGTAGATCGGAAATGACCCAAAGAACGCAGCAGAAGTGTAAGAATTTCGAAGCATGCGATTCAGACAACGATGTGAATACTTCACCTCAGTTCCTATACTAGGATATGGAATCTGCGTAAAATTATACTCTCATTAAGTACATTTTATCGTTTTGTTTGTTTGGAAGCCCGATGAGCTCAGGCTCTTATCGCTCTTCAACAGCTCTGTGAAGTTTACGTCCTTCCGTTGACATTGTTCGTAATAAGGATAAACGTTCGTCACTGGAATCGCTATCTTAATCCTAAACACCCCATACGATAGATGATTGATCATTTTAATTATTAAAATAAGAACCAAAGTCCAGACAGAGTAATCCAAAAATATCTTGTATCTTATCGTGAAATTTTTCTACAATATTTTCTAATAATTTTCGAAATGTTCGAAAATTCGAGAAATTCCAGAAATCACAATATTTTAAAGTCACTTTCTACGAACAATCAAAAATATCGTTCAAAGTTTAAAGGAGCTTTCGTTGCTACGTATATCTCCTTTTCTTTCTTTCCTTCATTATACATACTTACCGCTCTTCTTCGGTGAAATTCGAGTTTACTAATTCGTCTATCCTGCACCAGTGTTCCGTGGGAATAATCGTAATGAAAAATTGCGAGAAATACAGAAACGCGTACGTCGCGCCATAAGGTAGTAACGACAATAACAACAGCCATTGATATCTCCCGTAGTCACCGACATACGGCAGAACATCATCGAAACTTTCCAATCTTGGTCTCAATCGAGTCGCTTCAGTGGGCAATATAGAGTTACTCTTCTCGTCCTTCATTTCGCTGAAACAGAATCCATCCTTGATTTCCAGGCGTAGCAGTATAAAAGTCGTATAACAAAGTTTTCAGTCTTCTAGTCTTTGAAATAAATGTCATTCGGCAGTTCCTTTGATGTTTCACATTCTGTGATTCCAATTACAATGCTCCTTTCCTCTCCCACAAACAGGAAATTATTTTCTGACAGAACGCAGGAACAATCTTACCCGTCATTCACGTTTTCCCCTTCCATAGTTCGAGCAGCAAAGTCTCAATTATGATTTTAGATTTTGAAAGGCAACGGAGATGAAAGAGGAGACCCGATATGCTGATCGAAAGACGTTCGGAAATGAACTGAAAGAACGAGCGAAGTCCGGCAACTGTTCGCTTTGTTTTCGATTCGGTTAAACGTTAAATTAAGTGTAAGTGTTTGCTCGAGTGCCGGCCAATTACTGTGCCGGGAGTCAAGTGAATCGTGACACGCGACTCGTTCAAATTGAATTGCATACGAACCACGCTCGCGAGATCATCTTCAAAAAGGGCTGATTCGGTATACGCGGCGATGTCAACGTGATATCTACATGTCTGAGGAAAGTTTCGACGAAAGAAATAGCCTCGAGTACTGGTTAATGGTGTTCGAGTTATCGTTTGGATATCGATATTATAGATTTGCAAATGAGATAGAAGAACCGAAGGAAAGTTTGTTGACTCTGTCATATTTAATTAAATGCAGGAGAAAAATTGAATGGAATAATTTTCTGATTAATATTGTTTGTTTATTACTCGTAATTCTCTTACCCGGCGACTTAAGGGTGACTTCCGGTTACAGTGCTTAACTAAACTAAGTTTTCGATCAATATATTGAACTCTATTGGAAAATAACCCAGAAAATTTTAAGCCATCGAAGGCTAAGAATAAATGAAATAATTGAAGGTTTTTCAAACCTGTTTTAACACTAATATCAGGGATATAAGAAGATGGTACTTCTGATGTATCAACGCAATTATTTGATTATTTACCATTCGTTAAAACAGACGGTCTTAGGGACTGAGGTGGTTAATTAGATATTGAAAAATTAAAAGAACGATTTCCAAGTTAAAAGTAAAATAATATATCGATCTTTCGCAAAATTTTTATATCAAATTGTTCATTTTCGTATCAGATAGAGCAAAAGGTTAAACTGATATGTTTACTTGAAAATGGATTCAGGGAAATTAATCATTTGCCAATTAAATTTAAGCGAATACGTGAAACAATATTATCATATAGAATAAACACGGAAACGAAACAGCTGACAGAAAAACCATCGATTTCGAGACATCGATTAGAATGACTAGTGTCATTGTCAGGAGCGAGAAAGTGGTCGAGTGCTCGAAATAACTGACCTGTTTGGAAAATACGACAACGAGAAACGTTCGTGTCTACGAGCCATCGTGTCTACATAATAAATACTTGCGTGTGTACGTCTACACAAATGGCGGCATTTTTAAAATAAAAAATAGAGTATATTACCCTTGATCGTCCAAACGAAACAATTGCTTATAATTACAAGACATTTGATACAGGACTTTGAGAAATCAATATGCTACAATTTGTTGGAAACATTTAGCTTGCACATAAATCACATATGAGCCAAACTCACGCGACTGATAACGTTACATTGCACTGAAACTGAGGACTCGATCGATTCTCAAAATTCCAAATACAATCTTTTAAATTAATTTTCACTCATTATCAAGAATCCAATCAAAATTTCTTTTTCCTAATTTATTAGTAACATTCTTAGGTAGAATTAATAATTATCGCTTCTCTTTTATAAACGATTATCAAAGCGAAAAATTAAATTCAGTCTATAGAAGAAAATGAATACAGAAGTTGAAACCCTTATCTGTCACCAAACGATTCTTCTATGTCTAATTAACGATAGTCTCACGACGTCAAAGTGAAACTCCAAACTGATCGTTTCTCGTTGCTCTTTGTTCAAAATATCGATCACGATTAATCAGGCACTACCAACCACATCTACTAATATCACTGTCAGATCGATTAACAGCAAGTTATGAAATTAGTAATTAAGGGCACCCTCGATCAAACCATTTTTCTCTCTCAACGTCACACTAAATCATGTCAAATGTATCTTTCCGTTCCAAATGTCGTTGACTAACTTCCAACGAACAAAATGTCTCAATACACTAAGTTCGATACCTTCGTGTTCTTTGTGGAGATAACCGAAGAATTTTTCCGTTATTGTAGCATTTTCGTTGCTGCTTCTTAATTTAAAAGTAAAGAAATAAAATTAGTTTGAAAAAGCAATTAAAGTAATTCACGTGGGTTTCTTTGAAGACGGCGGAAAATCGATGATAAAACGAAATAGAAAAAGAAATAAAATAAAATAAAATCTGCGATTAAACGAATAATTAATACATGTTATTTTGAAAAGGAAATTGGCGATAAAATAGGCGAAAAACAGTTTCTATTAAAAAGGTTATACGAATAATCAACGCAGTTTGCTTCGAAGCAAAATTAGAATTGGCAATCGAGCGAATGATTGACGATTTATTTGGAAAAGTTAGCGGAATCAATGACTAAACAAGCGAGATTTCGTTAAACACACGATTTCCTTCGTAAAGAAAGAAAAAGTAGATTTGTTGATTACACGAATAATCGCTGCAGTTTATCTCAAAGAAGAAATAGCGCGGATGGTCAAACAGGCGAGAAACAAGGTTTCTCCGGGAAAAGAAAATAAAATAGCTGATCGAGTAAATAGTAAATACAATTTACCTTGAGAAAGAAGCAGACTCGAGCGATCAACACTGTTTTCCTCGAAGAAACGCTAAAATTAATGGTCAAACAATCAAAGTAAGTAATTTTTCTCGAGGATAAAGTAGGATCAGTAGTTAAATCAACAAGATTGGTACAGCTTCCCTTCAAGAGACACTATGATCAATATTTATACAGGCAGTCACGGAATCTCCCTTTCGACTGATCCAATCATTGAGTGAAACGATTGTATTCGATGAAATTTTCCTCGAAGATGAAGCAGAGTCGCAGATCCTTACGTAAACGACCGATCAAGTTTCCACGGCAATAAACCTAAATTCCCTGGCTAATTGAAAATATAAAGGAGACACGACCACATTTCCATTTAAAGAAATGCAATTGTTAGTTAAACAACGATAGGATTTTCTTATTCGAAAAGAGAGGAGAAAAATGTCCGATGTTCACGAAGTCTTGTACAAATATGAAGGGGAAACCGGCTCGCGTATCGCTGATATAGAAGCTTGCTTAACGAAGACGAACACGATACTCGGTGACACGTGTTTGCCAATAAAAAAGGAGAGAATCGAAGAGAAACGGAACCGAAGGAAGAAACGTTGATTGACAGTGGAACCGGCGAAACTAAAAATAGTTTGGAAAACACGATTTTCCGATCGCGAACATCGAGGACCACGTGCTCGCGTTGCCATTGATCGAACTCCATTTAGGTTTGCGGCAAATCGTCGCAACAATCGTCGACGTTGGTAGAACAGAGACACAGGGTTCTTCTGTCTCACAAAAAGCAAGGTGCATACATATGTATTTCCTTGTTTCTCCAAAGCATAGTGGCGCCACGCCGGAAACCGGTTGTCCGAAGCCAGCCATACTTTTCAATGGTGTTGAAATGAATTGTATTGTCGTCTTGTCGCGTACTAAAATTGCGATATATGGACGGTGTTAAAAATTGACGTTGAAACACAACTGATTTTTGCAATTTAAATAACGGATGTATTGAAACGAATTCAGTGGATTTTTCAGGTAAATTTGTCGTTTGTTTTACCGGGTTTGATCTTGGATCGACTCTAGTATATTTTTCATATTTAATTGAAATGGGGAATTGCGTTATGTTATTTGTTGATACTCTGTAGGTTAGAAATGTTAGCATCGTTATTTTAGAATTAATATTTACAAAAGGCATAAATGTAATTGAATTCTAAAGAGGATTAATTAAGAATGCTCAAGCTTTTTGTGAGATTGGTTTTTTCTTGCAAGCTACCTCTATAAATTAGACCTCTCCTGAAGGGACACGTAGTTTCGTCAACCGGTTTCTTCTAACGAGATTCGTAGAATTTGCTTTTTGCGAAGGGACTGATTTATGAATATTGTTTCTTCTGAAAAGACTGCTTTGTTACCATAAAAAATCAAGGACAGGTTTTCGTAGTTTATATTCACCGAAATATTCACACACACAATAATTTCGAACAGTACGATTAACAAATTACTAAATATGTCTGTACAAATTTCACCTTACGCTCGAAGATACAAGCAAAGCGAAAATTAAATTTCCAAAATCAAATATCAAGAACAGTAAATAACTATATGCAGAATATTCTTCTAGCGAAAGACAGACAGTCTCTACTCACTATGTACATACGAAGAGAAAGATACACACTACATTCCAAACACATGTCCAAACACAGGAATGACCTCGTAACTTACATAACACCACAACTGAAGAAATTACACCATATAACATTGAATGTGACGGATGTAATATGGCACATCAATTATCGAACAAAAAGTTTCATAAAATTCAAATTAAAAGAAATATGGGATCGCGAAACACACAACGGGTGTGCATAAGTTATGTACGTAACTTCCAACTTACACACATGCAATAGGGTTAACCGTTACTGGCGTTGATAATAACAGAAGCACAGTCATGGATCCGTTACCATGTCTAGCGTTGTTTCAACGAGTTTCATTCCCACTTGATTTAGTGTCGCGCCTAACCGCTGGTTCACGCAACAGAGAAGGATAAAATGAACCACGACAGATATACAATTACATACTTACGTACTATATGGTTCAAAGTCTATAAATAATATTGTAGACGGTATAATTAGAGGCCTTCTGTACTATTTCCGCACGCAGTAACGTCCTAAACGTATACACGGAAAACTTTAAATCGTAGCACAATTGAAGCCAGACGAAATTTTAAAGTGAGCTAAAAAATGAAAAACAAGCCGAAGATTCAAGAATAACAGAATTACACTGGAAACTCTATTTGGTGGGGGGAGGGAGGGGGGTGCGTTTGAAAATCGATCGCGTATTACGCGGTAGGTAGTAGCTGACTGATATGATTGGAGTAATAAATGTCATTACGGATTATTTGATATCACTGTAACTTTTTGAATAAAATTCAATGTCAAGATTTATTCATTATCGATACTTATCTTGTTTACAGTAGATTGCAGAATCGAGATATTCTGTTCGTAATTTTTTATGAAAATGTTCTTCGCTTTGATGAAGAATTATTAATACTCTTTTTTCGAAAACGATACTTATCGTACCATCTAATACTCAAAGATCAAAGCCTATCACAGTTTTCTGTTCCATCTTTTTTAAATGCTTAAAATATTAAACCTAAATTTAATATTTTTTATCATTTTATTAACACGAAATCTGTTATTAATTATTTACTGTAATATTGTACAAATATTTCAGCCTTCATTTTGCCATACTAATACATAATGATCGTGATCTATCTTGATCATCTATCTTTTCCAAACTGATAATGTATTCCTTCATGGAATTTACCAGTTTCACTTCCTTATTGTTCATTTATCACCTAGTATCGGTAACAGATTATGTTATACGTGTTTCGTCGGCAAAACAAACAGAACTAAAGGATCTAAGAATCGCTCAGTAAATAACAATGCGATTATGGCTGATTTCAGACAATCTGCGGCATTAAATTTTCTCACGTTGTCTCGTAACGATCGTGATTTTCCTTCTGATCCTTCAGATTAAACGTCCTTGAACATCCTTAACTAAATCATGAATTTATAACGAACCCCATTTTTCATTATTTTTTAACAAGATTCCAAAAGATATGAAAAGTAGACAAAACGGAGAGTTTATCTGAACATTTATCGAATAAATCGAAATTTTATTACACGTATTTAAATATTTAAATAATCTATCATTCGAGTGTGTAATTTGTAATTATAAAATTTTATAATTCGTAAACTCGTAGAAGGCAATTAAAAACTCATGAATACACAAGTGTGTGTCACTTCATGTATGTACTTGTTGTATCGGGTATTTATGACATTCAAATAATAATATCTACATTTAGCTTTCGAAAATTAACTTGCTAATACGAAGCGTATTTATCTTCATATTTTATAATAAACTTAATTATTTCGTTAGCAATGATACATGTGCGTCTCGCAGAAATGTAAAAAATCGTAGACAAATATAATGTTCCTAGTTTTACTTAACTTCTTAATTTTATTTACAATGATTATTGTAACGAAGTGTCTTCAAGTGGCAATAACTCAAATTTAATCGTAATTTTTACGAACGCATAATCAAACTCGAATTTTATTCTTTAAGATATAGTTCATTCGAGTAAATCTGAAACGTAATTAATTAAAGCTTAGAAACGAAAGATTAAAAACATTTAATCCCCAATGGTGTATCTATTCCACTCTATATTAATATTAAAAAAACATACAAATCGGCGTCAAAAGATGTCAATATTTACAATCATAAAAATCGCCACGTTAAATCATCTTTTCATCTACTAATCCCACTCATAACAGCACACTCACCAAACCAACTATCAATGATCGCAAACGAGTCACAATGCCTTTCACATTTTACGTAAGCAAAAAAAGAATACAACGATCGTGATAGAAACTTTACAAGTGTCCCATTTACATATGTGCGTGTCTGTGTCAAGACTGCAATCAGTAAGATTAATCTCGTCTGTCGTCGACAACATGCTTCTCCGCAACCTTACTAGTTGGCACCGAATAATGGTACAATCGTCTCGTAACATGTATGATTGATAACTCGTCACGCTAGAGGGGCATATTCATTACTCGTCGCTTCAGATTGCATCACGTTAATATTAATTAGCGACAGAAACTACGATAAAGGTCGCGAACTCTCGTATGTTGAACCTTAACATTGGGGCAGTGAACGATATTTATGGAGTAGAGATGATATAGCACTGCACGTACGTAGCTGTGCGCATAGCATCGGATTCCATTGACTGTTAAGGGAATTAAAATGAGAAGAGAGAAGAATTTTCCATAACGATGCTACTAAACGGTATCGAGAAGAATCATTTCGTCGATGGTCTACAATAAAAGATTATAATACGTACTTGAGGCGGATAAGTCTCCTACGTGAAAATTACATTGAAGAAGAAGAAGAGAAAGAGAGCGATATAGATCCATGCGTTCCTTCAAGAAAAAAGAAGAAAAAAACCGACTAGATGAAGTAAGTAGTTCGCAAAAATATAACGTATCGTACCTTCGTGACTTTCCATACGAAAGTCGTATTCAGCTCTCCGCGGCTCACCGAATTAAAAAAAAAAATCGTGTTTGTAAGTGTGCTTTAGATACCGAAAAAAACAAGTTTTAAAAATCATGTAACAAGCACATTTTTAAATCTGAGACGTTATCCTCTTTTGTTCTCCCGCCCCTGCCTTTTCTACGCCCGTCGAGATCGAATTCTCGCGATATTTTGCAATTCGTAGCTGCCTCTTTGGCACGAACAATTAATGTCACGTTTTTAGAGGATTAGACGCTGAAACTATTAAAAGAGCTGCTCGTCAGAATATTCCTTTTAATCTGTGACGGATGAAAAGAGAGAGAGAGTGCGTTTCGTCCTGGGACTACCGGTGGACTCGTCAGTAAGGCTATGCCCGGTAGTCCCTGCCTTAGACGTAGATGGAGTCTCGCTAGGTGCGGTATTTATATCAATCGCTCGTATATTCGACCGCTAGCGAGTTAGACAGACAGACTCGTTGTCGTCGTAGTCCTCTAGTTTTGGCGGTTGGTACCCGCGGATCGCCCGGGAGGTGTTGCGCCGCGTTGATGCCTCGACCTGTCGGCGTCCTGTTGATACCGATCCGCCACAAATCTTTCACACGATGTAAACTTCCGTGGTAATCGACTTTGAAGTTTATTATCTCGTAATCTTTTCATCGAATTTTAATCCTTTTAGGCTTAAATCTGCCGAGTTTCTGAGCACTGCGTACACATGCAAGCAAAATTTCTCTGAGAAGCGGAAAACTTCGAAATTTTTGTATTTATCTATAACGGCATTGTTTTGCATTTGTATTTGTATTTATCTAAATTTCAAGAATGTCTGAAAGTTGCGAAAATTAAGACATCGATATTTTCTTGGTTGCTTGTGGTAGCTGGTATGGCAAAGTAAGCGTACGAAATTTCTGGGATCTATGGGAAAATTCTCGTTTAGCAGTTACGCGTAGGAAAACTTTCAGAAGCAATCGTAATTAATAAATTGACAGTGGAAAAAGTAATTGGCCGATCGCGAATGGTTTTTCCACGCTTATTATAGCTTTAAATCGCGTTACATCTACAATTAGTCTTGAATTGTACCTCCGTAAAAACAAAAACATGTTTCTCCATTGTAACAGCACGAATGACTCCCACGCATACGTCGAATACTCGCTGCGATTCGAATTCCAGGTATTTGTAGCTCGACGATATTTCTCGAAACACTCTGAAATTGGAATATTCTTCGCGCATTTCTAAGATTCTCCAAGAAGAGATTTCAAGCACTTCTAGGGAGAAATTTCTTGGAAGATTATCTCTGTACTCTTTATGAACATAACGTGAACTTGGCATTATAATATACAGCATGTTGAATGCTGAAATTATCGATTTTATATACAGATTGTTACGACCGTTCGCGGAGAGACGTTGTTGGAATAAACTGTGATTTATAACTTGTTATATCGGTGTCTTATTCAATTCAATAACGCACACAAATACAAAGGAAGGGTATTGCAGATTTATGGAGATTATGGAGAAAGATATTAAATTTGTCAATAAATGCTTTGTTACAGTTGGTACGACCGTTCGCGGAGAGATGCGGTCGCGAGGACGCGTTAGCGAGAGGCGTAAATTCTCGCGACGACTATGTTAATCGACGCCGCGAAATAGTCGTTCCCCTGTTTCGGTTAAGACAACAGAGGTGGTTTAATGAATGTAACACTGTATTAACAGGTTAACATAGAATGATATATTTTACAATAATATGATGAATATGTTACAGAAATTTGACTCGACTTTACGATATCTCTAGATAAATTCGTTTGCTCGTCAGATTTATCGAAGTGTCACGTTTGACTCGTCAGAAGGAACTGATCCCCTTCGATTATTCCTTTGTCTCATTTGGAAGATGACCCCCACTATGCTCGGGTCACGCCACCGCTCGCGCCTATGATCACGTATGCCTCTTCTTGCGTGAAGAACGTAACGGTCAAAAATCGACGTTTCTAGAGCTCGCTGCTTGGCAACAACTATGCTCTCGTCGATACATTGTATATGATCCGACGGGCAGATAGGGCGGTCTGCCTGCGACACTGTAGGGCCGCGAGCGACGGTTAGAAAATACAGCCTGTGGTAAGCCTCGTGGCGTAACACAGATTTTACGTTAATTTTATTCGAAAGATTTAGATCAAATTTTTCCTTCGAAGAAGATTTTTCTGTCTTCAAAAGCGATTTTCCATCATTAATCGAAATATCATTTTTGCAATGGCTTGCTAGTGGGATTACGTGTTAAAACGTTCAGCTTTAAAGAGGATTATCTCCATCTCGGCGAGACTAGGCTCTCTAAAAATTGATGAATCCTGTACAGACAATATCTATAGTAAGCAACGCGTCGTCAAAACTTCAAAATATTATTACCCCGCTTTTACGTCGCAGATGTCGACAAAAATATTAATGAGATTTCCTAAGATAATCTCATACTTATTTGTATCGTTAATTCAATCGACTAAGGAACAAGTGGTGAAGAACTATTAGCAGAATCCAGGGAAGGTTTTACTGGCAAGTTTTATTACAAAACATCTAAGAACGATTTACATCATAATAAAAATAATCGCGCTATCTCGTCGCGTGACATGCGCACGAGGTCTCTGCGATTGCTAATCGATCTACAAATACTTACACGTACATATGTACAAATCTCGTGGCCATACACCACGTTGTCCATATTATTTTCATCTCGTTAATATATTTTGTATATTTATGATGTTATTATTTTACTAGTATAACGATTATTGCACTATATTCTATAAGATGGAGCTTTTGTACGAACAATTTCAGGAACTTTTATAACAAAGGAAAGTACTAATTTTTAACATTAACTACCCACGACAATTTACGACAATTACTTTAACCTACGTTCTTACTCTAATTTTTATTCGCTCGCCTAATGATTGAATTTTTAATCAATCATTGTTGATGAAAAATTGCGATGATAATTGCATTGCGGATCTTTATGCAAATGCATATTTTCGTGGATACAATAATACAATTGAAAGATTTGATACAATCGAAAGGACTTGGGCAAAAGTATGTTTCTATCCATTAAATATCATCGATAGTGCTGTACTTTTGGATATTTTACAAAATTTTGCGTCATACGCATTCTATAAATTTTCGTATCTTCGAATCACCCATAATTGCATAAAAATCCGCTGTTTTGTGATAATGAATATTAATGACGGTGGAATTTAAGATTCCTGGATTCAATAACTTGTCTTACTCTAATACATGTATTGCACGTTTTTGGAAGACTAAAGATTCTTTGCTCGAGATCAACGCGACAAATATTGTACTTCGTGGTGAACGTTTCGCTACAGCCTTTCGACCTCTGTGATCGAGTTTTCGCTTTTCCTCGATTTTATACTCGATCTCCGTAGCATGCTACTCCTTAAAGGTTCGCCGCGAAGCGACGCTCTCATCGAATTCCTCGCACTGCATCTAGAAAATGATCGGAACATGGCGACCGGTGGTGTCTCCTCATCCTCGCGTTTCCTGTCAAAACATTGCGTTTAAAAATATTGAATCCAATCGCTTAAAGATTTGAATAACTTCCCAACTCGATCCTTCTCTTCTGTTCAAAAGATTTAAAAAGCATTTGAAGAAAGAAGATAGTCCAGTTTTCTTTTGAGAGATTTAACAGATTTTAAGAAGAAAGTAATACGAAAGCATACGAAGATGTAGATCTAACAGAATGCTTGAGAATCTTGAACTTCGAGCTTGAAGATCTGTGAATATCTTTGAAAAAAGGAGACCGAAAGTTCCTTTATGTGATTTTACCTTCCGATACAAGGTACATCCCACATCTTCTGATCTTTTCCAAAATCTTCGCTGTCCTGCAGCGTCTGCGGAAGATCCTTATTCAATGTTTCCGGCAAAAAGAGAGTCAGAAGACCGCCCATAATTCCGAGTGTGCCCAGCACAAGAAGAGGTAGGAACGAGGACACAACATTGAGATAGACTACGAAGGGTGCGAGGATACTAGCAACGTATCCCATTATATGTATCAAAGCTACACCCTGAGCTCTAACCACAGTTGGTAATACTTCAGCCGCATATTGGAGACCGATATTGTATGAAATGTTTATCCAAAATCTACCGAGAATTGCCAGAGAAGCTGTATATATACCTGAAAAAAATTTTAGCATTAGTTTTTAATTCTAATTTTTCATGAAATAATTTTAGAAAATTTTAAGGAATAAAAAGGGAAGAAATTATTTTATCTGTCTGTAATTTGTCTGGTTGTCTGCAATAGTTGATACAAGCATTTGCTAAGCTTAATATAAGCGTGCTTAGCTCTAAGCTAAGCACAAGCAATAAGCTTCTTATCTATAAAACGTTAATCTAGCCAATTTGAATCTAAGGGATTGTATTATGGATTACGGCTACTGAAAGCCATATAGCACTGCTGGAGCGCTGAAGCCCATCATTTTGAGGACTATTGCCAACGCCCTTTGATATATGCGGAAATACGAAGCGATCTTATGATCAAAGCAGTAGAAGGGGAAATAAAATATCTATACAACGGATACATGATAGGGCTTGGAAACTATTCTAGCAATGTAGCAAATAATCTACAAGCATTTGCATGTTATAAATGTAATATCGTGATATAATGTGTTTACAAAGAGTGGACAATAGAGATGTTAATCAGACAGAAAAAGACGATTGTTGTTCAACCTGAACTATTCACGCCAAACGCACAGAAAACAGCGCAATCCACACTCTCTCGGCAACGCCACTCGCAACCTCTGTCTCCGCTCGACTCGCACTCTGCTTTTCGACTAACGCTCTGGCCGTTGCCGCATTCCGTTGTCTTTTTCCTAAGCCCACCGCACACGTGTTCTGCAGGCGCTCGTGGCCAGGGTCACGTAGGTCTTTTCCACGAAACTATGCACTTGAAAAGACCGATGACACATTGATGGGCCCGACGGCGCCTCGGCTCTCGCGACATTGTTCATAGTTCGCCCGATATTTCTTAGGCCTTTCGTCCACGATACTACATAAATATTCCAAAATATACATTTTCTTCCTTTCAAAAAGCACAATGTTATACGAATGAAAAATATTCGTCTGATTAAGTCAGAATTATCGACTTAGGTTATTTAGAAGATTGATCAGTAATATAGAAGGGTGAATATATAAAAACGAAATGTACGAACTATTGGAAACGGCAGAAGCCCAGATGCTGAAGATACCAGAAATGACGAGGGAACCACACGCCAGCCATCTTCTGCCCCATCGATCAAGAACGAGCGTGAAGAACGTGTCAGCAGGCAGCTCGGTTGCTGCAGCAATCGTGAACGTAATAAACACGTCCAGGCCTAAATTATCGACGTTTCGTACGTGACCATCGAACACCAAAGAAATCGCCATCCTATATTTCGTAAAACAATTTCATATGATAAAGAAAAGCACGCTATCATATTTCATGTGAGAAGCAAATTCCTTGCTTCAGAAATGAAGTATTTTTAGACAAAAGATATAAAACTGTTCGTGAGATTTTTACAAGATACAATTCCGATTTTACGTCAATCTATTTGATATCTGTTTAATAGCGATACGAACCAAATAACAATAAATAGAATCGTGATATTCCGTAGTCGTGGCGTTCTAAATAGATCCAACACGGAGTACGTTTTGTCTGCTTCCTCCTCTTTGCAGATTCTGGCACAGGTTTCCTGTTATTAGCAAATTTTTAATTAGTTAATGTCGTTTGTCTGTTTTTCTTACAAATTTATGTGAATCTGTTATGTGTACAAAGATTACGATAAAATCCGGATGAAAGTTTATGTTATATTTGTATGAGACGATCCTTTCGAAATAGTTTACTTGGACGTTCGCAAATTTTTTCATTTTACTTTATAAAACATCAAACCTCTAAAAGTCGATTATCTCCTTATATCGTACATTAATGTTAATATTGCCATGATCTATTCAGACTGAGCAGTTTCCAAATGTTTAATCTATTTGTATAAAAATTTTCAAAGATAAAAACAATTATACAAATTCAATAAATAACATTACAGAAATAGACAATAACAGACAATAACAGAAATTGACAGCAATTTATCGCTGGCAATTTAGGTGATGAATAAGATATAAAATTACTAGGTTGTAAACAAATTTTCATTACGTAAAAGACCCAATTAGACTTCTATTCAAAGAAAATGATTATATGATATGCTTAAAGGCATATAAATTGGTATTTATAGAACGCACATAAAGCAGGAAAGATCATAAAAGTAGAAAATACGGAAAAGATTGCGGTAATCGGTTTATTTACCCGGAATCGTCTATAGATGTCATCGGGCACCTTGGTGCCGTTGATTCGCTCGAATTTACCAAGGATTTTAATGGCCCTATCTATCTGACCTTGGCTGACCAGCCATCGAGCGCTTTCCGGTATCAACCATGGCGTACCTACGGCTAGAACAAGAGGAACTGAGATGACAATACAGGTCATCCTCCAGTCGGCCAAATAATAGGCGATCCAGGGTAGAATGCAAGTTGCAAATGTGAAGAATATTGCGATCGACATATTCGCCACGAATGTCCTCCACTTTGGTCCAACGTATTCTAATACTGGAATAAAAAACATAATATTTAGAAGAATCATCTGTGAAAGAAATATTCTGTGAATAAAGAATGGAACAATATATTAGGTTGTCGCAGAAATTTCTTTCGTCTCGTAAGGAGACAATAGACGCATACTATTTTTTGTTTTATATTATTTTATTGAATTATATTCATTGGGACAAAATAGATCATACGTAATTCAATAAAATAATATAAAACGAAAGGAACTTTTGGGGCAACTTAACGCAATATGAAGAAGAAAAATTTGAGTTACAAATATATAAAAAGTAGATATACAATATATAGATTAATTTAACAAACGTGTTTAGTTCTACGATTAAATCGTGTTTAGATCTAATAACAAGGACTTTAATAATTTCCCGATGATTGTTCAAGCCCATTTAAATTTCCGTAAGTGTTTCGATACTTATCGACAAGAATACGTTTCTATTTACGAATTATACAGGGTGGTTGGTAACTGGTGGTACACGCGGAAAGGGGATGATTCTACGTGAAAAAAGAAGTCGAAAATATAGAATAAAAATTTTTCGTTTGAGGCTTTGTTTTCGAGAAAATCGACTTTGAATTTTCGCTCGGTACGCGTGCACTTTATCACGTCTCGTTATAACGGATCTCACTGTAGATCGTTGTCTCAATTGACGTTATTTTTAAAAATTTTTAAAATTTTTAAATTTTTAAATTTTTAAATTTTTAAATTTTTAAATTTTTAAATTTTTAAATTTTTAAATTTTTAAATTTTTATTCTATATTTTCGACTTCTTTTTTCGCGTAGAATCACCCCCTTTCCGCTTGTACCACCAATTACCAATCACCCTGTATTTCTTAAAGATACAAAAGGTAGAATCACGCGTAACTAGCAATATCATAAATTAACTGTGAATAAACGGATCGTTAGAGTCAAAGGATCATTTACATAATTCAAACACGAGCGTGTGTTACCTTGTTAAGCTATTTATGGTAGATATTGAAAGATCGATAAGCCTGAGATACATATTTATGTCGAAACGAACATTCTCTACGGAAAGTCGAGTCTAATTCGATGAAAACAATTGACTTCCTGAACGAACATATCGATATATATCCACAGTGCAATGACAAGTAAATATTACTCTATTTTCGTACAAGAAAACAGATTAAAACGATGAGAACTTATCTTGAACAATTGAACTGACCTTCGCGATGAATGAATCTCGCAATTTCACGAATACGTAGACGAAATTAATGTCTGGTGCGTATACGTCCAATAAATTAGAAACGCAAGGTTGTAACTCTTTAATCGCATAACAGGACAAGATGCAATAAACACGTGGAAATATATCATAGTGAACAACGTCTATTTGTAGTTGCCGCAAAATAGGGAGTACTTGCTCTTAATGAAGCAACCGTGTTAGCCACTTAATAGTGGCTTGCTTCTAATCAGGAATCACCTTCAATGAGTTGTAACTAGTGGCTTCCTGATAATTACCGCTCAGTGGTTGTTTCTTTTTTTTTTTTTGCTTTATTATAATTGCGATGCTCGAACCATGTTTACCATGGAACTCGCTTCCTTATTTAAGATCACTTTGTACCATTGATTTTTACTTTTCATGCTTCATAATGAACCAATTTATAATTCATAATAAACCAAAATGACGAACGTTCGTTTAAATCACGAGTTTCAGATATTTCTATTCTCTAAAATTACCTGAATTAATTTTTATTAAATAAAATAGCTATAGGATAATTCCACAAATCAGATATTTTAAGCAGATATCTCGGAATTTCCTGTTTAATTCGCCGTAAATTTTCCCAATACGCTCTGGACCTCCTACATATATATAACGTGTCTATACATAACTGTTAATTCATCATTTTCTCGTAATCCTAACAAACAATGCTTAAAAACTTTAACTACATTTTGGATTATTATCTCGCACGAATAAATTTTAAGCTATTAATCGCTTTCCTGAAAATCTGGGTTGGTTATCAGCTTCGGTACGAGACCATCGAGTAACTCCGGTACGCATGAACGGAAATAATCTCCCAGTTATATCCAAATGTTTAATAATTTTCTACATAGAAATTTAATGAAAAATAAGAATAGAAGAACCTCGCATTACAAAAATCAACTTCCATGAAATCTAAATATTATTTATGCTGTCTGTAATTTTCAACATCTTCTTTCGCAAATCATCATCAGCATCATCATCATCACCATTGCGACAGCCATTCTAAAATATATGTATCATTAATTTAATAGAAAATAAGAGTAGAAGAACCTCACGTTATAAAAATCAATATTCATAAAACCAACAAAATATCGTTTTTAAATATATGTATCATTCAGTTTGTATTGCCTTTACAACGCGTAGATAGGGCGAGGAGATCTCTTCTGAAGACGAGATATTATTCTCATAGAAAGGATACAGAAAGGAGAAGAAGACGTAAAGAAGCTTCTCTGAGACCACTCGTTTCATCACTTCGCCTCTCAAGGTTTACTGCCTTTAACATTACATTATTCGCGCAGAAAAAGTATTCGCTTTTCTCCCAGCTGTTTCCGTCACCCTGTAATTTCATATCGTGTTACCGTTCGATCAAAAGCGACAACTCATTTATTGTAAACGAAGATTCCGTGCGGCACAGTTAGCAAAGATAAATTACAGACGATCGTATTAATAATAATAATCTGACCGATATCTCGCAATGCGACCAATCGATAAACGCGAGCACCGTCCAACGCAAGGACGTTGTTAACGTTTCGAAACTGATTAACGTTCGTTCTCTTCTTTCTTTTCTTTCGTTTCTTCCTTCTCGCCTGTTGGCTCGTAAAAGTATCTTAGCATTTATAGACATTTTTTATTTATTTATATTTATTATATATGATGGTATCATAATTAGTACAACAAAGTATTATTACGTTTCTGTTATATATTCATGAATATATTGGAATTTCATTAGGATCGTAATAAAGTCATATAATAATTATATCGAATATGACGTCAGAATTATAAATACGGTTATTATAATGCAGAGTTTCAATTAAGTAAATTTAAAAATCTATATACAAGATACAAAATTATTTAGCGTAATTACATATTTCACAGTAATTACAAAAATATTTAATTATAAAAATAGTCAAACATTTATTATATTAATAAATCCCGATATTTGATAACCATTTATTACATGTTTAAGATAACTATTTATGCTGTATATTTGTACTAAATAAATGTTTGCATTAAATATCTCGTAACTTCTATGTGCATCTTCAGAAATGCTTCAAACTTTACCAATATAATCATTACAATGCTAATGAAATTTCAGAATGTTTTATATAACACATATTCTACATACATATAAATTTTCTGTGGCAAATATGTAAATGCTTTTATAAACTACTAGGTTTATACGCTTTGCAGTCTCATATTTTCCTCCCACTATTAGCATTATCTGCAGTTTGTATGTGAGTTGTATGAAGTTGATCGAATTCTACGCTTTCAACGAGCTGGTCGAGTGAGGTTCTGCTTGAATAAGTTATAAATCCTGGCAGGAAGAAAGGCACGTGTTATTGATATCGACTGGTTAGCTGGAATGTTGAATAGGAATTTAAAGAACCAACTCAAACTTTATCGATAATAAAATATGGAAAATATGACTGCAAATAATACGTGAAAAATAATGGAAATATTCTATAGGATATTTGAATGTTTATTAGAGAATTTTAATAATAATATGGAACATAAAGAAGAAAGAAATTCGATGATACTAAATAATGATGATACTGAAAATTTCAGTGATTTTTATTAATATAAAATTAACATTAATATAAATAAAAACAAAATCTACTATAAATGATATAGACGAACTTTTTAACTAAATATCGTTAGAAAGAAAAGTGACACAAGTATACATACGAAACAATACAAAAAATCCGCATCTATCTAGAGAAATTTGTTATGAATTTCAAAGTCTGTATAAATACGTATACTAATACATAAAGCTTCTAAAGCTCTAAAGTTTTAATGTTTAAAAAAAAGTACAAAAATATTTCTATTAAAATATATATGATATTTTCCACGGTATTTTCTACGCAGTTTCTACAATTAAGGATTTCCTCGTTCCCATCGATTTTTCTCTAGTTGTGAGACCCTCGGATAATCACGTCCCTTTCATTTTATCTTCGCTACGCTCGATTATAAATACGGAACTGAATATAGAATTATTTGCAAATCAATGAATCCGATGATGTAATTTGTTACGCGCTCGAAACGAATTAGTATCACTTATCTTAGTTTCAATCAATACCTCACTTTCTCAAGTCATTGATTAAAATACGATTTACACTCGTACAGATCGAGCCTTCTTTCTCAATATTTCCGTCGAATATTCGTGATCAATCGTTTAATCGACCTTGATAATTAGAATAGAAATAAGAAAATTCGAACGCCAAATCATTAACGAACCAGCCACTTGCTCACGAATCTCGTCAACTTGGCCTTGTTTTGTCGAACAAATTGTAAATTTTTCCAACCTCGGCTTGAGTCATCGATTCAGGGTTAATGCGCGCCACCTGAGTTTCTTTGGTCTCGATTTTCACAATTGGAATGCTGTCTGCAGGACAAACTTGCTATTCGATCAAGAAAACTCGTTTCAATGACTCGTCTGATGAACTTTCAATCAGCGTTCTTACGTTTCAACAGAGTCTCTTCAAAAGTTTCAATCAGGGTCTTAACGCTGTACTTTCAGGGTATAAAATATCTTTCAAGACAGAGACTAGTCTAGATTTTCTCTTCAGTATATTGATATTAGAACAATAACTGGAAAATATATTTCTACAGTATTATAATTGAAATTTTTTCATGTAGAGTTATAATAAAATTTTGTATTATAAATTGCCTGTATTATGGATATCAGACAATGAATTCAGCATGAATTATATCGATCTTATATTAAACAATTTATTAGAATTTTCAATGGAATATTTAAAATGTTACTTGATTGTTTTATATTATTATGAGATATTTTTACGAATTTTAAATAAGTTTGCTAGAAGAAGATGTTCATTTTAATTAAAACCATATACATGTATGTATGTATATATATACATAGATTTATAGTTGTGGAAGCGTTCGTTGTAGAACCATTCATTCGTTACCTTCGCTTTCCGTTGGGAAGTGAAAATTTATGAAAACCCTGGTATGCTATAGTTGTCCAGAAATGAAAAGCAATTTTGAACAACTAATCCTTTGTAATGAGAATATTGTCTCGTTAAAAGAGAAAACAAAATTAATACATAACTGATCGCGAAAACATAATTGATCGAGGGAAAATATTAGTATAGAAAATGATTGCGAACTAACTACCTTTAAATATTATAAATATTCAATGGTATATATAAATCCAAATATCTTAAAGTTTCATATTTTTATCTTGCATGAAATTCTTATAAAACAGGAAAATTAATTTTTCTCTGTCTCTCTCCCTCTCTTTGATATAAACGCCGCAGTTAAAAAATAAATATGTATGACCTCATGTATATTCATATGTATTTAAGCATCTTTCTTCGTAACTTTGAATGGTTTTCAATTTCATTTAAATTGTTGCATGGCAACGTGAGTTCTGTTGCAAAATTCATATACTTGTAGAAACGTCAGTCGTAAATCAAGCATAACAACAGTTTTACAGTATGTTGTAGAGATTACTTTGTTATTTAAACTTAGAGATCTTCCTGCTTACAGTAATTACAAAAAGTAACTGTACACCATCGTATTTAGAACAGCATTTATATATATACCAATTAATTAAGACTAAGTCTTAAGATAAGACTGATTAAAATATTAGCTTTCGTATCATTTGTAATACTTTCATACATGCTTATAAATAATTAATGCTATCAAAATGAAACGTAAAAACTGATTTAAAAAAAAGGAAGAGAGACGCTTCATTGGGAAATAAGGATACATACGTACAAGTACTTTTTGTAGCCACTGTGTGGCTTTCAAACTCAATTCCAGGGCAAAAAAGAAATTATTGAAAAACGGTTACCTAATATGTACATCATAGTGAAGCAATTATCAAAGGCGAATCCAACGAAAAAACGACACAAAGTGAACTGCCAGAAGCTACCCGTGAACGCAGTAGCCACCCCAGCGAGAAATCCCATTAAATTAACTCCGAGCAAAGCTGGTATTCTTCCATATTGATCAGCAACCCATCCAAAAATTAATCCTCCGAAGATAGCGCCGATGAAGAAGATACTTTGAGCTATGGTTGGCAATGTATCATACTGACAAACCCGTCCCAGCTGCAACAGAAAACTACAGTCGAATGATTTACTTCTGATCACGATCAGCATCACGGAAATCTTATAGCAATTTCAACGCCTCGATTAAACGAATTTTCGATCAAAGTTTCGAAATTCCTAATGATCTGTCCTTTTTTCTTTGCCTTTGAGGAAAAAAGAAGGAGAAGCTTAAGACCCTGCGCGTTCTCGCGTCCTTCTTCTGGATGCTTCCTACCCCTCGATGAATAATTCTCCTCCTGACGAGCGACGCAAAGTTCATGGAAATCCACTGGAGCAAAAAGTCTTGCAATTTATGTCGAACAAATCTGCGTGTTCGCGCTGTTGCTCGTTATAAAGTTTTATTAAAGTTTCTTTTCAATCCGATATTTTCATTTTCAGTTTTATCGCAACCTAGTTTTATCAGCTTTCATAATTCGAAAATTTTTATCCTTTTTTTTTTCTTTAAGTATTTTTATAAATATTTATTCGATTGTATTTTATTTGGCAATGTAACGCTTGAATTTAGAATGTACTCTGTATTTTCACTACATGCACTAATTATTACTGCAATATGTACTAGTAATTCTGTTACGTACTATAATTTTCCTCTGTGGAAATCGACATTGTTAATTTTCCCACTTCTGAACTATCGATCTTTCCACAAACGTTTATTCGACCCTTTTTATCGTTCTTCTTTCTTTCCAAAAATTGTACACTACGCTTATTTTTTATCGAAATAGATCATGCAAATAATCGAATACGACATACACAGTATAAAGGGATTGATTGATAGGAACAGATAAAATATTCAAAAAGCAGGAAATTACAAGTCGAACATTTTCTGTCACCTCGGATGCCACAGACGCATAAGGGACGGTGGTATAATTAAATTCCCATCCTTGTTGGCAATCTTTCGTTGGCCACGATGGGTCCGGTACGTGGCTTCCATTTAGCAAAATTTCCGTGTAATTTACATCGTACATGTTGCATCTCGAGTAACCTTCGCGGTTGACTGGTATCGCCAGCGACAGCCTGAAACGAAGGAGAAGATAACGTAGATTGGTTCACGGTCTTCGATGCCGATGGACGTTCCGACAAGCGAGTAATTAACGTTCTATTTGAAACTCGACAAAAACATTGGGAATCTCGAGTATTTGTTGAGCTAATAATATTGATTGTTAGTCGAGTCTGATAAAACGTATTTGATTGGAATTTCATTTAAAGCGAAGAAAGTTATTTTCAATTGTAGCTGGATGTACGTTAATTGCTGTTCTCCTGTCTTTACAAATTACTCATTCCTTTGTTTCATCAGCCTTTTCGATTATTATTGTCTCGTACTATTATTGTCGAGTATTGTCTCGTGGTTATTATCTCAACGCTTTTATCGTGTCAATTTATTGCGTTGTGTTCATACGGGTTTGTAGAATATATAATAAACAATGCAATGAGAAATGAAAATGAGAAAATTTTGAAGAATTATTAAATTAGGTAAATTGAAGGGAAAGAAGTTCTGTGAAGGAACTGGATTGGATCTAAACAGATAATAAAGAAAGATGATCCAAGATTTGCGGCCTCCGACGTATGTCGAAAACACTTACTCATTAATAACGAATGTCATTAAGATAATTCAGTGACGGTAATTGCGTCTGTTATTCTGATGAATGTTACATAACGAGATAGGAAGTCGATGTCATGATGACTGGCGCTGTCTGAATCAAATCAACCCTATTCACAACCAGATAATACCGTCAAACGATGTTTGCATTATTATAATATGAAATCCAATT